>NC_079425.1:3176366-3181366 GCF_026213295.1 Gadus chalcogrammus
GGGGGGGGGGACCACAGGCAGACTAAGTCCTGGACATCAAACATCTCAATGCCAACTCTGGTCACGTCATTCCCATGCAGATCAAAAGCAACACCTCAGAGGGTATTCACTTTGTCTTCAGTAGATGTTGCAATGCGGCGGTCTGAGTCCTTACCTTGTGCTCTGTTTCTTTGACGGTTACAGGTTTATGTGTTTGCTGGTTTTCAGCATGTGTGTTGGATTGGTTTAACCCACTTGTTTGATGGTCTGGTTCAGGGTGACACAGGAGGTGATGTGGTGGCGTTAATGATGGTGGAGGTGGGGTGAGGTTGACAGTGGCTGTGGTGATAGTGATGGTAATGACTTTGGTGATGTTGGTGGTGATGTTGGTGGTGCCGAGTTGGGGTGGGCGGTGAGAGTGATGATGATGATGCTGATAATGGCGACAGTGGAGGTTGTGTTGGTGGTGATGTTGATGATGCTGATGATGATGATGCTAGCGATAAACGGTGACAGTGAAGGCTGTGGTGGTGGTGATGGAGGTGGTGCTGGGGATGAAGTAAGTGACGAAGCTGGTGGTGACACATGGTAGTGACAGGGATGATGGTGATAGAGGTGGCGTAAAGATGACGGCGATGATGGTGATGGGGACAGAAGTGATGGTCATGACTGCTGAGGGTCTATCACTACGAGTGGCTGGCATTGTGACAGACATGAATAGTTACCCAGTATATTGCAGAGTCCCTGAAGCTTGAAGTCCAGTCAAACGTACACTTTTTGCTGAACCTGAATTAGAAGAAAGGCAAGGAAAAACCCATACGTCCCTGTCCGAAATGATTCCCATCAATGTCTAAAGCTTTGAGTTAGCACGTGCACAACCCTGTCAATTATCTCCATATCAGTGTTTGTTATTGGTTGTTTGAAATGCTGTTTACACCCTTGTCCACTATTCACCAGTACACACCTCAGTTTCCAAACTGAGGTCAGGCAAAACAAAACCAAAACCAAAAAAGCTTGTTGCCATTGAGGTTCAGTGTCAGATTATAGACAGCAGGTTGTTGGCATAATAACCCATCAATCAGCTCGCTCACATCATATCCCAAGCCTCTGTCCCCGTGGAATATCCCCTCCGTGCCCTAGAACTCAGCATTGTCTTGATCCTAAGTGGACATTAGATCAGATGTCACCATCAATTCCCTGTAGCCACGACCTTGCCTGATACCCCTCACTGCCAATTAGGTAAAGTAATAGTCGCTACCCTTTAATGGCGTTGCACAGCGGCCCGCGCGATCTACACATGCTACCCTGCTAGCCTTTGTCAGAGGGGCTAATGGGCAATCACAGGGGGGCTTATGTCGCAGATCAGCCCGATCCTGCGGGACTCTACTGGGGATTCCTGTCCGGCATTGGCCTGGGCCTGCAGCTTATGATCCAGTAATGGCTGCTTTTGGTGGAGATCTGAGAGGGCCCTCAGGGAATAGGCCCTCCAGCCAGCCTGGGCTTCCTCTGGCTAACAGAGTCTTTGATAAGCAAAGTGGTCCAAGGCAGGGAACACGCGGGGACAGGTCCCCACTGATGGGGAGGTGTCACTACTGACTTGTAGAATGGGGTGATGCCTTGTTTCACCGTCTGGACAAGGAGGGAGGGAGGGAGGGAGGGAAGACAAAGAAAGGATAAAAGATGGAAGATAGAGAGACGGAAAAACTGAAAAAAAAATGACCGAATGAACAAATGAACAAATGAAAGTTTGAAAGAATAAAATAAAGAAAGACAAAGAAAATAGCATGTTGCTCTGTTGTTGGTTTATCATTCCTATTGTGTTTGGATTCAAATTCGTTCAAAATGATAAATCACAGAATACTACAAGGTAACTTTGTGAAATATTATTAAAAAGCAAGCTTTGGCTTTTAAAAGTTATAAGAATGTGATAAGAAGCACTATCCTCTGATCTCAAGAACTCCAGTAAATTCATATGTGAGAAGCCCCCAAAATATTTACTCAGGGCCACTGCTCAACACATCCAACGATATGAGCCCTACTAATCGGCATCCTTTAAGCAACTTAACGTTTCATATGTGACGCGTTGGGTGTACTTCGCTATACATTTGTCCCCTTTGTCCCTTCCCCTCTATCAGAGAGCACAATTCTGAATTGAATGTGAACTCCTCTATAATGAAACGTTAACATTGTCATCTCTCGTCCCGTCTCTGCGTGGGGGCACGAGGGGAGAGGGCCACCGAGAGGAGAGTCATTTTTGTTTTGTGTGCGTGTGTTTTTGTTTTGTTTAGTTTTTTTTTTACTCGTCTGTGGCGGCTGTCTAGGGACGGATGGGCGGGTGCTCTGAAGAATAGTGGAAGCAGGTGGTGTGACTAAAGTGAGGACTGGTCCGAATTTGGACGGATTCAGTCCCGGAGCTGTCGAAAGAGAGGGGGGGGGGGGGGGGGGTGGGGGAGGAGGAGGAGATGGGACAGGGGTGTCACCCGTCGTCAGGCCCCGTCCTAAACAGCTCCGTGCACCACACCCACCCAAGTGTTCTTCTTTCAGCCCCCTTCTGCCCATTTTCTCTCTCTCTCTCTCTCTCTCTCTCTCTCTCTCTCTCTCTCTCTCTCTCTCTCTCTCTCCCTCTCTATCTTCCTCTCTCTCTCCCTTTCTCTCTCATCTCCTCCTCTTTTCTTTTCTTCCAAAATGCATTGTTAACAAAACGGTTTACAAACCCTGGCTGGTACATTATCTACGACCGCCTCCTGTGAGATTGATTTAAGCAAATGGATTCAGAAAAAAAAAAGAGGAGGAGGAGGGAGGAGGAGGAGGGAGGAGGAGGGAGGAGGAGGGAGGAGGGAGGAGGGAGGTGGGGGTCGAGAAAGAAGGGCAAAATGAGAAAGCGAAAAAGGGGTGTGTCGCTTCTTGAAGCAGGCTTTACAAAACCACCACATGGGCCACGCTGAATATTCCCCTTTCTTTAGCATTTTGAGAAGCCATATATTAAACGCTCATTATGCAGCCTTTATGCACCAGAGAAGGCCAGTGTGTCTCCGGGGCCAGCGCGGCTAAGGTCACACTATGATCTCGCTGCATATGCATGCATGGAGCATCCTTAAGGGGGCTCTCTGACATGTATGATATCATTACCACTGAAATATTTGACTTCCATAAAGCCTAGCTTAGCATAAGGGAGGTGTGGCGGCAGCGAGGCTAATTTTTTACGCTCAGAGTCGATGTATAAATTGCACTGTTTATTGAGGAGATAATGCAACGCTGGCCCGGAGTCTGCCTAATGATGATTTAGATCGCTGACATTCGTGCAAATTACTCAATTTAGTGTTTTGTCGCATGAGAAAAGGTTGAGGTTTTGCAGGGCTTACAAAACGGATCGTAGTCTTGTACGATTTATAAACATTGGGATGAAAATCGCACATAGCGAAATAATAAAAAAGGAAGAAATATGCGCTGCAACATTTTAAGGACCATTCTGAGCCTCATTTTGAAAATTTGCGTTCTTAAAGCATTTGGAATTGAAACGTGCTCCCGCACACTTTCCACACAATTTTCCCACATTGACGTGAAAACACAGGGCACACTTCCTCCACCTTTACTTTCATTTGACTTTTTAACTATATCATTCCTCTTTCAAAGCCCACTCGCCACAGTGTCCACTTCATCCGCCCGACAATAGGATCCATTTTGGAGAGGTGTGAGTTTGGGGGTACGGGGTGTGGGGGTGCGGGGGGTGTGGCGTTGGAGTTTGTGGGGTTGGAGTTTTGGTTGGGGGGGCGGGTGGAGGCAGGCGGGGGGGGGGAGGGGGGCAAAGGTTGAACCGGGCATCCCCTCATGATAAATCACTGGTTAATGAGGGGTCCATTGTGCCCCAACACATTGTCCCCCACCCCGCACCCCCCCTGGTGTCCCTTAGACCGCTACCTTGGGGTTGTTAAGCTGACACAGATAATGAACTGGTCTCCTTTGAACTGTCCCCGCAATATTGACTGGTTGCACACAGCAGATGTCTCCTTGGCAGAACGCAACTGGTAAAAAGCACATTAGGTTAACAAAGAGGGCTTTGCTTTGCTCGGCGAGGGGGAGAGTGAGAGGCGGCGGCGCTGCCAGCGAGAGGGCCTCTCTGCGTGGGTGTGTTTTGTGTGAGTGTGTGTGTGTGTGTGTGTGTGTGTGTGTGTGTGTGTGTGTGTGTGTGTGTGTGTGTGTGTGTGTGTGTGTGTGTGTGTGTGTGTGTGTGTGTGTGTGTGTGTGTGTGGGTGTGTCTGTGTGTGTGTGTGTGTGTGTGGGTCTTTGGGTGTGTGAGTGATCGGGTGGCAGGGAGGCGCGCTTTGGAGTGGCGAATCTCGGGGAGATTATATGAAAACAACACATTTGTTTCGTGACACAACACAGAAACAGAATCTCGGGGGGGAGCGTATCTCTGAAGGTGTTTCCAGTGAACCTTTGGGGTGTGTGTGTTTTTATTCATACAGCACCCCGGAGGTGGGACGCCGTCCACACACACACACACACGACGGGCCCGAACGCATCACGCATCAACTGAAATATCAACTCTGAACGTGAAAGCGGTGAAACAGGTTTCCTACGACCAAGAAGTCCGTACAGACACATTTCAGTGACATGATTTATCAAATCAACTGTCCTGTTCCAGATTGAACCGATTCTGGTTTTCTGAGGAGGTGCGTTTTAAAAAAAAGAAGAAGAAAAATAGTTATAGAAAGTCGACGTTATTTCTCGTGCCGCATTCCCACTATTGTATGAGCGAGAAAGCAGCGCGGCCTGTGTCTGCTCTCTTTCTGGCAGGCTGACGGGTGTCTAATAGGTCAATAATAAGCCGTGACTAACCGCCTCTCTGAGGAGCAGCTTGGCCAGACACACTCACAGAAAGCAGCAGAAAGGTATCAGCCACCAATGCTGATTACCATATAATTGCAGCCATTGTATTTGACATGGAGAATTAGTAGCCTGCTAGGTGGCTAACTGGCCTTTTATTATGCCCGGACTGGACAAAAAAAAACTGACACACA
>NC_079425.1:3191366-3209281 GCF_026213295.1 Gadus chalcogrammus
CGAGTCAACAGGTCTGAACACCATCTTTCTTCTGGGGACCTGATCCATGCTCATCTTCCGCAGCCCGTGAGGATGTTTAAGGTTCTGGGGTTTAACCCCACATCCTGGTGTCTGCTCACCCGAAGGCCAGGGGCAGAGGACATGAAAACACCGCCCTGATCCGATCCGCTCAAACTGTATCACTTCTCCTCCGACGAGCAAACCCCCCCCTTGTCGGTTTTCCGCTATGGGGTGTTAAAGCCAAAGCCATCGAGAGAGGGGAGGGGGGGGGGGGGGGGGGATGGAGGGACGGGTGACGATCTTGCGAAGTGACAAGGGGCCGCTTGGGTGCAGCAGGGTGGGTAACAGCTCTTTGGGTGGGGGCGGAGGTGGGGGTACAGAGGTCATCTCACCTTAAGCCTGATGGAAGCACCCCCCACCATTAAGACGATGATGGGATGGATTCCAAGGCCTTGCAGGGCCCAGTGAGCAGCACAGGCCAATGCCTTCAAAAAGGGCCCCCGACTGCATGGGCCTGACAGACACACGGGGGGGGACTCAGAGCTCTCCAGGGGCCAGCAGGTGGGGGGTCCCGGCCCTCTTGTGTAAAGTCAAGTCGGAGCACATTACCGCTGGCCGTTTGACCGGAAGGAGCGGGGGGGGGGGGGGGGCGCACGGCCCACGGCCCACGGCCCACGGCCCACGGCGCTCCTACGGGGGGAACAGAGCGGCTCAGGGGGCTACATCCTGGTGGAGGGAGAGACGAACACGCCCGAGTCACCGGAGACTCGCCCCACTTTGTTGTTTAACGTGTCACTCCGTTACGCCTGACATTTTGCCAGGCGCCACTTTAAAGACGGTTTTCATCGCTGCCCGAGTGAAAACCCTACAATTCTTGAACTCTGTTTATTCTAATATAAACACAAACTGTTTAATCTGATACAAACACAAGTCTGTCTCAAACTGAGAAGCGCATACCTCCAAAAACGACATGGCTCGGATACCTATTAAAACAACTTTTTGACCTTTTGTTATATTTTTTAATCCAAAACTAATTATACTAAATTCTAGTGAAAATATGATTTTTTATTTAAGTGCAAGGTGCAAATGGACTGCATTTATACAGCTGCATTTATAAGTGCAAAGTATTTCGAATTGTATGCAACACACAAATAACGGTCTCTCTTCTGGCCTCGTGTGCCAACGTTTCACAGAGAGCTGAGGGTCACGTCTAGAGATGCTGGTGAGCGTCCAACATGTGCCCTGGGATCCCTGCCTTCTGAGGGGAGCGATCAGCTAAACGTGGAACAACAAAAGCTTGCTGTGTATCATGGGAGGTTGAGTGCAAGATCCTGTGTCTAGACTTGCATGTACATGGCTCAGCTCCCCCCCCCCCCCCCCCCCCCCCCCCCCCCCTTCCCACACACACACACACACACGTGCGCGTGCACGCCCATAAACACACGCACACACACACACACACACACACACACACACACACACACACACACACACACACACACACACACACACACACACACACACACACACACACACACACACGCGCACATTAACACACGCTTACACACAAACACACATACACCTACACCCAGATACACACACACACACAACAGCATAATTCCTAGCACATGTAAATGTATAAACACAAAGCAGACACACACTCACACACACACTCACACACACACGCAGACACACAGTGAGGCAGCAGTAGCAGCGGCCGCAGCAGAAGCACTGAAAAGATCATTGGTTTCCCCCTGTTATGCAAATGCATCAAAACGCTTGAGTGAGAATTATATATGAATCCAATGAGGCTTTTTCTCTCTTTTAGAAACGCTTAGCCACAAATACGGAGAGCCCTCAATGGGCCGCGTCCGCTTCGCTCCTCGGCCATGCGTATTATTCAGCTTGACGAGACGCAAACTGACATAAGCACCCGGGCTCACTTTCACCCACGGGCAATCCGATTATATGGCCAACCCAGGCTCAATGCTGCAGGGCCAACAGGCAGCCTGGACCGTCAAGGGCCCCCTCCTCCACCCCAAGCCCTGACGCTCTCCCCATTCATACCCCCTACAACCGGCCAGCACGGCCGCCACCTCCCAGCCCCACACACACACACACACACACACACACACACACACACACACACACACACACACACACACACACACACACACACGGACACACATGCTTGAATGCACGCACACACACATGCACGCACAAACACGTGCACACATGCACGCTTGCAAGCACACACACACACACACACACACACACACACACACACACACACACACACACACACACACACACACACACACACACACACACACACACACACACACACACACACACACACACACATTCCCTCAAGGTCCCCCTGCACCCCAAATGAACAACAACTCTGGGGAACTTGTCTTTGGAAGCCCCCCTCTTTCAGTAGAAACAAGCAATAACTAAACCTCCCTTGTCTTCAATATGTGATGTTATGTAATAGTTAATGCAGCAATTAACTTGGGACGTTATGTTTGGTTTTTGTTTTGAATGAACATTGTTGTGTTGAAGGATTAAGCAAAGAGCATTGTAAGCCCTTTTTACACGTTCAACAGTTGATTGATTTTATTTGTTATCGTTATTTTTTTATGAGTCAAGGAAATATACTTTTCCAAAGCTAAAGCCCTCCTGTTAAAAAAACAAAAACCCAGAGGCAATTGATGTTATCAGAACACTTTTAATCTTGCCTGTACTCCAAAACCATGCAGCGCAGTGTGTTTCACTAACTTTTAACTCGGTTCATACACTCCACACTCCACCTGAGAAGAGTTGAACAAGAGTTCAGCTCCATGAGTCGAGACCTAATGGGAAATATCGCTTTTTTTCCCGGGAAACATCCCTCCTCTAACAACACTCCCACACAGAGCAGTAGACAGTCAGGACCCCTTGGACTGCGTTATAAAATCCAAACCTAAACTCTTCTCTCTGAACTCTCTACATGTCCATCTCCTGTGCACGTCTATATCAAACAAGTGTTGGCCAGTGTGGGACGCGGGGCGAGTCATCCACATGGACGTCCCAACAGGAGATCTTCTCTAATTAAGCGGTGTTGACAACCAGAGAGACAGACCCTCTCTCTCATGCGCTTGGGTCTGCAGACAGGGCACCCGTTTAAACAGTGTCTGTTTACAAGACACCAGGCCCCAAAAAGCCAGGTGTTTGGGGTGGGGGCTGCGAACCGACCCTCATCCGTGAAACGAATGTGGAGATGAGATTAAATTTACAGAGAGATACATTTGCAATCTATTAACACTGCTTTCACCGTGGCCAATCGAAGGAGTGTGTGCGAGTCTTTTGTGAGTGAGTTTGTGTGTGTCAGTGTGTGTGTGTGTGTGTGTGTGTGTGTGTGACTAATTGTGTGAGCGTGTGTGAGCGTGTGTGTGCTTGCGCGCACACACACACACACACACACACACACACACACACACACACACACACACACACACACACACACACACACACACACATAGACACACACATAAAAAACCTCCAAAAGCAACTCTGCAGACTTTTATACAAAGACTGTGACAGATAAGTGGAGAAAACTAGACACTCTCGAATAATCGTAAAGACGTTGAACACATTTCAAAAGTAGTTTGTGCTCCATTAGGATTATTGAACACAGTATTGATCTGTGTGTCTCTTTAGTTGCTAATAGCGATCAACACAGGTAAGAAATAGATTCAGGATGTTCCACCTGCCGGCGTTTAAAGAAAAAAGGATTTAGAGGACTCGGGTTTCCTCTGCACGTCTGTTTTTGTCTGGTATTAATGAGCAATTAACTTTGCATACAAGGTTACGGACAATAGTGGTTGGTTGTCAGATTATGCAAATGCCCTGGGTCGTGGATATGCTGAAAGAGGACGGGGAATCGGTGTGAATAGTGCGAGTTTGGGTTCTTTCTCTCGAGTTGAGAAAATGATATGCAAACTGTACCAACATCTGCGTTAAGAGGATTAGGACGCCACTCGACATCCAAGCGGACAATTGTTAATAAATGAGCAGCAAATGGGAGGAGAACGTCCCAGACTGTGTCCAGAATGGAGCGATGGCGAGGCGCATATTAAACCCAACTGAATACATTGTCTCATTTGGTGGTTAATTGAAACCTGTTGTAAATTGTATAAATAAAACCAAGGCGATGGATTTATTAATTGGCTACTGCGCGATCGCCAAACTTCCACTGAAGATGACAGCCATGGACATGTTCATTCTATAGGCAGGCCATACATAAATAAATATATACTTTTTTTTTTTCTTAATAAATACGCAGGTTTTTTTACCCCCTCGCCTACTGAGAGGACTTGTGAAAGGCAGGTGCACGGGGAGGGCAGACTATTGTCAGACTAAACCTCAGCTCCACTCGGGGAGAGGGGAGGGGCCCATGTTTAATACAAAGTTAATATCGATTTAATGCTTGTCACTACCCTTCTGAAGCTCGCGGCTTTGCGATCACTCGTTGAATGTCGAGCAGGGTTCTGCTGTGCGCCAGATGCTGCCGGGATGTTGACCGGCCGTCGGACCCGCGCGTCTGGGGATGAATGGCGTCTCCAAGACGCGCGGATAACCTTAATTTCGGAGTTGAAGGGTTTCCAACTGAAATCTGGTTTAGTGGAACTATAAAAATATCTGTTCAAGGATGATTATGCTGTAAAATAATAAAGACATATCCACTAGGCCAGGTCAAAGCCATTGCCATATAATTGTGATGTAGATACGTTTAATTGACAATTACTATTTTTAATTTGTTTACATTTATCATCAAAGATGGAGGCCTATGGGAGAGTTTGTAAGACCCACCAAATATCAACTTTATCACTTTAGACGCACATAGGTTGTGCACAGTAGGCCTACTTGTCTGTTTGGTTTTGGTACTTTCTATATTAATGTTGTTTCCTCTGCTTTTACAGATGGGTAGCCATCTAAAAAGCCAACTTAGCATCGATACCTCTGCCTTATGAAAAGAAGTCTTCCTTAAACAACACGACAACATTGAGTGAGGACAACAAAATGAAGATCGTGTCGCCCAGTCTGGTGTCTCCAATTTGGAGGCTTTACCAGTCAGTCAGAGACGCTACGACAGGCCGCTAACAGGCGGATAATACCTCAATGGAAAATACTAAAATAATAATAACACATATGTTTATTTATTCGTTTTAATTTGCCTAATTCTGCGGGTGGCCCCTGGGACCCCAACGCATAAATCCACCCGTCTGTGCGGGCGCGCGCGTGGGTTTACGCGGCCGCGCGCACGTTCATGCGCGTACTTTGTGTTCGTTTAGATCGTTGCATTTATTTTTGTTCACAATGTATCAATACGATGTAAACGAAAACGGAGGGGGATTCACTACCATTCTCGAGTTTACAAGAGAGTAAAACAATATGTGTGTGCATGTGTGTGTGTGTGTGTGGGGGGGGGGGGGGGTGCTTGCGTGTGCTTGCGTGTGCGTGCGCGTGTGTGTTTATGTGTGTGCGTGCGGGGTGGATAAGCGGTTCTGCTGTTGGTGTGTCCTATACGAGTTTACAAACAGTCCTCAGCAATCTGTTCGTCCTGCGCCTCGGATGAAAAGACGGGGAGTTCCCTGCGTGATGCGCCGCCGTGCACGGCACCGTGCACGTCACCGATAAATAACGGGAGAATAATAAACAGTTAACCACCTGTCGGACCCGCTGCACAATACCACGCGCCATACAAACCCCTTCATGCATGGGGAACATATTTACTCAACCCTTTCAACGGGAGAGGGGGAAAGTGACGCAAGACAATAGTTAAGTTAATCTATTTAGTCGATTGTTTTGATATGTCCTGGCTCTGGTGGCGCAGGGGTGGGGGCCCCTGGCTGGAGGGGCCCTTAAGGCCCGGAAAGTCATATATGGTCCGGGTGGGACACGGCGGGAGAAAGGGAGGTGCTGGGGAGGCCTAATATCTCGGAGATGTGTGTTTAATAGCCTTAATTCAGGGCCGGGCCAGCTGTTTTACCCGGGTTGGTAAAAACAGGGGGGAGACCTCAGACCTGGCAGGCTTGCAAAGCGAGTAGAGATTGGTCTCGGTCACCCGGGCTGAGGCCTGCTTCCTGCAAACCATCTGCTTGCCCGCCACAAAGGGAGGATTTGGGGTAAACGCAAAGGAATATGGGCTCATAAAAAGCTTTGAAGGCCTCGTTGTGTATTTGGGATCGACTGTCTTAATGCGTTTTTTATTTTCGGGGGTCTCTCTTGGGGTCTCTACCTTTTATGGAGGCTCCGGTCTGTAAAGGCATCATTTCACGGAGGCGTTCCCTTTTAATTAGAGGATTGAAAACAATTTAGGCAATATTATTAATTTAATATGAATTAGAATAAATACGGTTCGAGTGGAAGAAGGCACTGCTTTGCAGATGGTTTATTGCCCGGTCACATAACCACCATCAATAATATTGTCGTAACATAATCGAAATCATACATTTAATTACAAAATGATAACAATAAGAGCAATTATTATAACTATCATAATAATTATCATTGTTATTATTAGTAGTAGTAGTAGTATTGTGATTATTATTATTATTATCATCATTATTATTGTTCCTATTGTTATTTTCATTATTATTATTATTATTATTATTATTATTATTATTATTATTATTATTATTATATCAGAATAACAACAGCAATAAATGCTATTCGGGGTTACGGATTGATTATTTTATGGCACTTTTTCGTTTAATTCAATAGCCTACATGTGAACTAATTAATTGATATTTGGTTTTTAGGTACCATATAGAAACTGAAGTGTAAACCAAAATCCTATTAATGAAAAAATAGGTTTGTTTTTTTACCATTATTCAAAATAAGCTGTAATTAAAATGACTATTTTATTCATAAAATTCGTTTAAAAATAAATGTATTTAAAGGCCTATTAAACGAAAAATACCGGTTAATTCAATGTTCTTTTCGGGATGAGGGAAGCTGGATCGAAACGAGCAGAAGTTGGGTGTCTGCCTCTCCCTCCTCCGGCGGGTTTCATGGTCTGAGGGCGAGGCTGACAGAACACGGCTATCAGGCCCCAAGTGGCTTTAATACGAGTTTTATTATCCGGGCTCTCATATGAATGCGCTCTAAATCAAATCACAGATGCACTTTTATTCAGCTGGTTAAAATAGCAGAACAAAACCGTCTTTAGAAATAAACCTTTTATTCCACTCGTTTTTTTTTGTTTTTTTTGAATACCAAGGAGAGGGGTGCAGGGAGGAAAGGGGGAGGAAGAGGAGGAGGAAGGGGGGAGAAAGGGGGGAGAAAGGGGGTCCTCGCAGCTGAGGGTGACAGTTAGTTCATGGTTAACAGGATCAGGGCGCATGGTTGAGGGGTGCACACACTTCTCCGCCGACCGCTATGTGCAGCGGCCGTGGCTCTGCACTGAATGAAGACTTTCAGAGGCCTGTGATATTTAACACATCTGTTAAAGCGTTCTGATAGCAGCAATCCCCTTAAGACATTATTCCATGACGGGCCCCGGATTGAGTGCTGGGAAGCCTGTGTTGCATTGGGGCTCATTTGCATGAAGGACATACATATTGAGCAGTATCACTCTCATATAGTGAGCGATATCACTCTCATATAGTGAGTGGTATCACTCTCATATAGTGAGCGATATCACTCTCATATAGTGGGTGGTATCACTCATATAGTGAGCGATATCACTCTCATGTCGTGAGTGGTATCACTCTCATGTCGTGAGTGGTATCACTCTCATATAGTTGTATCACTCTCATATAGTGAGCAGTATCACTCTCATATAGTGAGTGGTATCACTCTCATATAGTGAGCAGTATCACTCTCATATAGTGAGCGGTATCACTCTCATATAGTGAGCGGTATCACTCTCATATAGTGAGTGGTATCACTCTCATATAGTGAGCGGTATCACTCTCATATAGTGAGCAGTATCACTGTAATGTTGACAATATAGTGAGCTGTATCATTCTCATAGTGAGTGGTAGGCTACCACTCTCTTATGGTGATCGTATCACTCGTCTCATGTAGACGTATTACTCTCATACTCTCTATATTACTCTCATATAGATTGTATAGTGAGTGGTATCACTCTCATAGACGATATAGTGAGCAGTTTCACTCTCATATAGTGATCGATATCACTCTCATATAGGCCTGTATAGCGAGTGGTATCACCTCATATAGATGATATTGTGAGCGGTATCCCTCTCATATAGATGATATTGTGAGTGGTATCACTCTCATATAGATGATATAGTGACAGATCACTTTCATTTAGTGAGCGATATCACTCTCATATAGTAGGGGGTATCACTCTCATATAGTGAGTGGTATCACTCTCATATAGTGAGCAGTATCACTCTCATATAGTGAGCGATATCACTCTCATATAGTGAGTGGTATCACTCTCATATAGTGAGTGGTATCTGTCACTCTCATATAGTGAGCAGTATCACTCTCGTATAGGCCGGTATAGCGAGCGGGATCACCTCATAGATGATATTGTGAGCGGTATCACTCTCATATGGATGATATAGTGAGCGGATCACTTTCATTTAGTGAGCAGTATCGCTCTCATATAGTAAGCGGTATCACTCTCATATCGATGATATAGGGAGCAGTATCACTCTTTTATAGGCCGATGTTGTGTGCAATATCACTCTCATATAGACGATAAAGTGAGCAGTATCACTCTCTTATAGGCCGATATTGGAAGCTGTATCCCTTTCATACAGACCCATAGACTGCCTTATCACTCTCATGCAGGCCTATAAAGTGCACAAAAACAAACTAAGAAACTAAGAACAATATACTTTGTTTAAAGATGTGGGCTGAGATTGACATTATTAATTTAATGTTAATCTAATTGATTGCGATTATTATTATTATAATGTGATTAATTCTGCCACTATAAGAAATGTTACATGAAAAAAAACAACGTAAAAGCTCATGCTTATAATGTTAGTTTTTATGTAATACCTGAATAGAACACAGTTCACTTTTTTTCTTTACAAGTCCCAAACAATGTCAGATTGCTTTTTAATTAGCCCACTCGGGCTGCGGCCCAACACAACTAATTCCGCCTCTTCAAGGGAACCTGGTCAATATGCAAAACTGATGACTGTGCCTCTTTTGTGGAGGGGATATTGTGTGTCGCTTGCTTATGAAGTCTAATGCAATCATAAATTGTGCTCCTCAGCCAATCAGCGCGCCGGGCATGTCGTTTCAAAGCGACCCATGTGGAGAACTTTGTTGAACCCCATTGTTGGGGCTGTCAACCCTGAAAGAAGCGTTGGTGGGGGGGAGGGGGGGCAGGCGGCTATAAAGCGCCTGTCCCGACACCGAAGAGACCAGAAGAGTTACTAGCGCAGTTCAGACCTCAACAGATCTCCTCCACTTCTGCAGAGACGGAGTATTCCTTACAGCCATTTTTTGCGTTGACTGGACTATGATGATCCCCAGCGTGCTCGCGCCTCCCGGCATGATGTACCCGGGTCTTTACCACCCGGCGGCCGCCCTGCCGCTCCACCACCACCATTCCCTGCCGTCCCCCTACCACCACACACACTCCAGCTTCCTGGTGGAGGACCTGCTGCGGATGAGCAGACCGGCGCCCTACATGAGCCGGCCAAGCGCGCCCTCGGTGAGCGCGTCCCGGCTCACGGGGTCCGTCCCGGGCGCAGCGGAGCGCGGGATCATGTCGCCTCACGCCATGACGCGCGATACGCACTCCCCGAAATGCTCCTCTCTACCCACCAGTAAAGACCCCACTTTTCTGAAGTTTGGAGTAAGCGCCATTCTGGCTCCGTCACCAAAGACTGGTGAGTTACGCGTTCTTGGATGATCTGTGCTTCTGCTCACGGAGTGTTGTTGATAATGTGGTCGTTCTGTTGTGTTGTTAACCGGCGTTGTGTGTTTCGTCCACAGCATCATCTCCTCCTGCCATGCACATGCACTCCAAGGCCTTCGCCATCCCTTACTTTGACGGCTCCTTCCACCACATGTTCCGGCCCCCCTACCTCCCAGGTAAGGAAGCTTCACTTGGAGCTGATTTTACTTCGTCTCACAAAACTCCAAAGTAAATATACCAATGATGACTTTTTTTTTTTTATTATTTGAATAAATTTCCCCTAAAATTTGTTCATAAAATAGGCAATTCAGCGCCGGGGTTAAAGCGAAGACAAATCAATGTCTTATTAATGGGGTCCCCGTTGTCCGTGGCCCTTGGCCAATCCGAGCCCACCCCCTAATTAACCAATTATCCCAAATCGTCACGCTCTAAATTCGAGGCGGGCTGTGAGTGAGTCTCCCCTTCTTCCCATTGGGGGCGTTGGGGTATTTCCACGGCTCCGCGTTTTCCCACAGTGCTGAGCTTTCAGCACCATGACCAATTCGGTCAATACCCACCGGGCAAACCACCCACAGACCCCGGGAGTGACTTTTACCAGGCGGGCGAAAGGCGTGAACCAGTCATGCACTAATTTCCCTATTAGGCGCCATTGAGACTTTTCAATATTCTCACAAGACCACATAGTGCGCCGCTGTTCGTGATTCAGGGGTGCGGGGGATACAGGGCAGGGGAATGTCCCCCAAAACACTAGATTTAAAACGCAAAGGTGGAAAGAGAACGCAGTTTGGAGTCGCTTTAAATAAATATGAATGCACATCTCTCCACAACACTTTCCAACTGTCCATCAAGGATAGGTGACCTTAAACACTCACTCTGGTCTCTAAACGCTCCTCTAGTCTCAGAACAGGGCCAATCGAGGTGGTATAAAATAAAGAATCATCTCTTAGAAAAGTCTATAAAGTCGCTGGTTGCTGCTTTCATTCAGAGCCGTCATAATGGAGACGCGCCCTTTTCATGCGCTCAGCTCAACGCCTCCACACCACAACCCGAGGGGCCTCAGAGACCCTCCGTGTTCATTTAATGAAAATGATTTAAGGGCAGGCAAAAAAAAATGCGCCAGAGTCCCCCTCCACCCCCCCCTCTCCGGCAGCATCAGTATTCTGGTATGCGGTGGTGTTTAGTTTGAAAGTGTAAATCTCCCTTTGTGGCGGTAATATATGGCCTTCGCCGCCTGTCCCGAGTCCTTTCTGCGTTAGTTCATTACTACACAATTACCGTTCACGGTTTATTAACTCCTCTATCCGCCCCCGCGGGGTTCCTTAAAGGATATGCTCCCTCTTTACCATACCAATGAGCCGGGGGACCGGCCAATGTGCTAATTAGTCACCTCGTGCCATTTCACCACACACCAGAGACGCATTGACGCACAGCCCAAGCGTGGAGGAGGGAAAAAAAACTCCATAATAAACAGCTTAAAAGTTTAGAAGCAAAGTGTATAGACCAATAGGAGGAGGCCCCTGCATGGTGGACTGGAGAGGGTGCGTCTGCAAGGGTGGAGGGTGCGTTGATGTTTCCAACGCAAGAGAATTTGAGATTAAAGCGTAACGTTCTGGTGGTTCTTCTTCTCTGCAGCTTCTGCCTCCGTGGTACCCATGCCCGGGACCTTCTCCTGGCCGCTGGCCGCCAGGGGCAAGCCCAGGAGGGGGATGCTGAGGAGGGCCGTGTTCTCAGACATCCAGCGCAAGGCTCTGGAGAAGATGTTCCAGAAGCAGAAGTACATCAGCAAACCTGACAGGAAGAAGCTGGCCTCCAAGCTCGGACTGAAGGATTCCCAGGTGAATATGACATCAAGACATGGCACAACGCACATGCGCTGTGAAGCCTGTGAAACATTTTATGGCGGAGAAAAGTTTTGTTTTGCCCAAAAACTCAACGTTTCTGTTCCCATCTCCAGGTGAAGATCTGGTTCCAGAACCGACGTATGAAGTGGCGGAACTCCAAAGAGCGGGAGCTGCTCTCCTCGGGAGGTTGTCGCGAACAGACGCTTCCCACCAAGACGAACCCGCACCCGGACCTGAGCGACGTGGGCAAGAAGTCCTCCGCGGAAGAGGAGGAGGAGGAGGAAGAGGAAGAAGGCTTCCGCAGGGGGAGCGCGTCATGTCGCTCCCCGGCCGCAGGAGAACCGGTGAACAGTGTGGGCTCCAACATCTCCTCCCCCAGCCTTTCCAGCAAGCACTCAGACTTCTCAGACTCCGACGAGGAGGAAATAACAGTATCTTAATTTATTATGAAATACAATATATCTATATAAATATATGTGTATATAAAAACCCGTGTGTATACCAGATTTTTCCTGAAACGCAAAACATAATCGGTATGTGCAGTAATCCCTGGAGCCACCCAACTAAGAGCATGCTGTTTTAACGATGTTCCCCTTAAACAATGTTTCCCTATACTCCACTTCCCCTCAAACTTAACAATAGCACCGTCCACTCCAGGTGTTGCTTCTATTGAGATATTTGTTTGCTGTTTTGCACAGCTCTTTTTGAAAACTGTACAGATCTATGTACAATTTTTGTATGGACATTTTTATGCCAAGAATATGACGTTTACTTTCATTGTGATCTTTAATTGCTTTTTGACCCGTTTCACCGATAATTTATGAATTTGTTTAATAAATATGTTGTATTATTTGTTGTATATATGTTCACACATTTTTGTAAAAAAAACAATACCAAAATAAAATGCTTAATAATTAATATCTTGTGGTCTTCCGCTTGGTCCATTATAAAACAGTAATGTATGAGCATATATTATTTTCCTATGAATATTAAAGAAGTGCGTCGTGAAAAAACAGAAAGAAATGAGTGCCTCTTCAACCATAAATAATCATTAATTTTATTGAATCACAATAACTTAAGACTAGTACAGTGAAATCAGAGTTCATTCTCCAAGCCCTGCACAGGCCAGCGATGGGAAACTCCACCGCACCAGCCCCCATGAATAGAGACTGTACACAAAATACACCTTTTTCAAGTACTGTTACAAATCATCTAGAAAAAGTAATCAAAGGTTGCAAGGTCATCAGTCATTTACAAAGTTATGTTACATATAAAAATGTACATAGCAGAAAATGCTAAACATTCATTAGGGTTTGTTAAGTACCTCAATTCAATGCCTCATCCCACCCTTCTCCAGACAGGCTTAATACAAAACTGAACAGAAGTACAGGCTCTGTTTCCGTTGTGCTTTCGGTTAACATTGCCAGAGAGCATCTTCAAAAAAGAAAAGAAAAAAGCACAGACATTATCGTGGTGGTTAAAGAACTACAAGAACAAAGTATTCACAACTCTTGTTTGAATGCAGTGGAGCACCGTGGAGGTTTGGCTTCCATCTCGACAGCGGAATGAATCTTGCATAGGATTGGTGACCGATATACACTGACACTGCACAGCGAAACGCGACTTAAAGCGACTTCATGACGTTAATGTACAAAAAGAAATAGAGCCAGGTTAATCTCCAGATGAGCCATATATGATCTGTTATATTCTATGTTGCTCTTCTGGAAACGACCACTGGGCTATTTGTTAATCAGCCTCTGTTACCTTTATATTATCAACATCAAGTAAATTATATCACTATTATTTATTAACAAAGCAGCAAACGTACAATATTTTTCACATAACTGATCCGACATGTATAGCGTGGCAATAGTGTGTTCATCACAAACCACCGATTGGAACAGAAGTCAAGCATGGACACAAAGCGCACACAGGTTCCATAGATAAGGACGATGAGGTATGGACAGAAAATAGGAATTATCCTTATCTTCCCCCGACCGCACCGATACACAACATTGGGGGAGTTGACTTTAAACTCTTTTACTTTAGTATTTTCTTTGCTGGTTGTCCAAATATTTACATCTGGGTCTCAACATGCATACACATTGATTAAACATCTTTTAAAAGTCCTGCTTTTCCACCTGCTCCTCTTCCACTCTGTGGTACTGCTTTCTGACGTGAACAAAAAAAAAAGGTTGCCTCTCTGAAGACCTGTGAGAGCACAGGTCTCTGGAGAGTGCGCACCGAGCCCTATACGTTTTGTGTATATTGTAATTCTCTTACAGCTATGTAGACAGGTAACCAAGTAGCTAATGCACATCGTCTGTTACAAAAGAGCAAAAGAGTAAGGCATTGGTTTTCAGTTCAGTCCAGCACCAAAATACACTTGTGCTACGGTGGCCCCTGAGGGCCCAAGGACATCAAGGTTTGATGAGGGGTGAGTCCATGAAATGCAATGCAAAGACACAGGGAGTGCCTCGTTAAACTATAAGGGAAGTGTTGTGACTTCCCACGTGCAGGGGAATCACACCCGTTGAACACCCTTCCATTCCAAACAATAAAAAATAAAAAACGTCTGTTTCCAAATCAATCCACTGACCCACTCCTTTGTGCTGTTGAACGCTGGTAGCTCCAAACCCAGCCGTGAAACGTGCGGTGCTCCAGTAGAGGTGAACCTGTGGCGCCATCTACAGGGAGGACTGGCGTACTGCAGTTGGTGGCCGAATCTCAGGTCGTTCTCCACTGTGCGCGTTCACAAACAAATTACTTCGCCTGCCATGGTGTCATCCTTTATGAGTGATAGTGGTGAGTGGATGATAGTGTTCGCCGATGACAACTGAAGCCCGCCGATGTGTTTGGCTTTGACGGAGCCGTTGGACGCGACGCAAGGTGGCCAGTGGAGCCATTTGATTATTACGGCAGCGTTTCCTCATTAAACGCGACGCACGGCTGCTCCAGTGAGGAGGTATCGACGATGACGATGATCTAGTGAACGTTAACTCTGAAGAACAATCGGAGCACAGGTGTCTCGGAAAGATGCCACTGGGGCACTGCGGTTAGGACACACAAACAGTGAAACACAACTCCTCTGTGACTGTGACTCTCTCTCTCTCTCTCTCTCTCTGTGCACTCGTCCATTCATTAGTGTCCCGTTTGGATGACCCGCATCCAAACCAAGGTGGCATGTTACATTTTTTGGGGAGGAAAATCAATCATTCACATTCTCAACGCAAATAAAGAAAGGGTTTAAAAAACAACCACCATGTGACCGGAGAGTGAACCCAGAGCGTGAGGGTTACTTCTGTCACAAGGTGGACTCCAGGGAGGAGTCCAGCAGGTCGTCTTGGTGGCTGTTGCTGTTGGAGTCGCTGTCGTAGCTGTGGGGGCTGGAGGACGTGGCCGCCTCCTTCAGCCTCATCAGCATGTTCATCTGGGGGGGGGGGGGGGGGGGGGGGGGGGGAAAGAGGAACAGGGCGGGGGTTAGGAGGGGTTTTAATGGGAAGGGAAGGAAGAAACACTGGGGTTCTTCAGATGCTGTGACAAAATGTGTTTGATGACACATTTGTTGATCTTCACACTTTATCTAAGAGTATTAAGATTGAAAGATTGTGTGCTTGGCACTTGGTTCTATGAACATCCTTACTGTGCCGGCCCGACAGCGATAGATCGTTGTTTCTCCATATTCTGACAAAAGTACTTATTGTGAGTCATGTTGGATAAAAGCGTCTGCTAAATGCCCTAAATGTTAAAGATCTGAATGACACAATTGTGGATATTCACAACGACCAACAGAAGTAAACATGAAGGTATGATTTGTGTGGCTGTGTGACGTGTCTCTGTGTGTCTGTGTGTGTTTCTCTGTGTGTGTGTGTGTCTATGTGTGTCTCTGTGTGAGTCTCTGTGTCCCTCTGTGTGTCTGTGTCCCTCTGTGTGTCTGTGTGTGTCTCTGTGTGTGTCTGTGTGTCTCTGTGTGTGTCTGTGTGTCTCTGTGTGTGTCTCTGTGTCCCTCTGTGTGTCTTTGTGTGTGTCTCTGTGTGTGTCTGTGTATGTCTCTGTGTGTCTGTGTGTCTGTCTCTCTGCGTGTTTGTCTGTGTGTGAGTCTCTGTGTGTCTCTGTGTGTGTATTTGTGTCCCTCTGTGTGTCTGTGTGTGTGTCTGTGTTTGTCTGTGTGTGTCTCTGTGTTTGTGTCTGTGTGTCTGTGTGTCTCTGTGTGTGTGTGTGTGTGTGTGTCTCTCTGTGTGTGTCTGTGTGTGTGTGTGTGTGTGTGTGTGTGTGTGTGTGTGCGCGTGTGTGCGTCTCTGCTCACCAGCGGGTCTGCATCACTGTCGCTCTGGGGGGGCTCTTTGCGGGCCCCCTCTCTGGGGGCGGAGTAACCGTCAAACCCCACGTCCTCTGGGCGTAGCTGCAGCAGCGGCGGCCAATCGGCTGGGGTGGGCGTGGCCGACCAGGGGTAGGTGTCAATCACCCAGTGGGCGGGGTCTTCCCAGGCTGCCCTGCGACCGTACAGCTGAGAAAGAGAAGCATACGAATGAGAAATGTCCTTACATCTAATATAATACATTGTATTTGTATAGCGCTTTTTTCTAAGTACTCAAAGACGCTTATTAGAGTGAACACAAAATAAACAATTAATTAGAATGTATATATCAGTACAAAGATAAAAATAAAAGGAAGAAGGAGAGGGAAGGGGAGGAGGTTATGTGGTGAGATCAATCTTAAGGGGTTGGTTTTGAGGGCCTGTTGAATGAAGGCAGTGAGTTAGCCTCTCGGCGTGGACATATCTCACATCGTACGCCGCGGTCGTACGCGCGTGTCCACGCTGGTTTAACCTGCAGCCCCTCCCTGATGGCCTCCAGCATGTAGGGGATGATGGAGTAGTTCCACAGGTCGGTGAACCACACCCGGGAGCCCTCCACGTCCATGGGGCAGGAGAGGAACAGACGGGGGCCTGGGGGACGGAGGAGACGGGGTGAGACTCACAGCGCCACCAGAGGGCGCCCCCAACACATTTGCCACCCCTAGGCGATCGCCTAGGCGCCTTTGCCCACATTTTACCTTTTGCCTTGCACCAAACACAAAAAGATATCAGTAACATGACCAGCATCATCAAAAAACCGTGTTTACTCCGTCTCCTCCTTGAAGTGCAAGTGAACCCCCTGCTACAGATTGTGGGTTCACTGGCACTATAAGGTGACAAATCAGAATCAAATTCCTATCTATCCTATTCCTGGTCGTTATGTTAATAACACTTCCTAAAACATGCTCACGGTGTTCATCCATCATCTGGGTATTATCCAGGTATGAACCATCTGAGTGTGAGTGAGTAATGTGAGTGAGGTGAGTGAATGAGTGAGTATGTAGGTGTGCGTGCTTTGCGTGTGTGTGTCATTGCGTATGACGGGTGCGTGCATTTATATATGTGCATTTGCCTGCGTGTGTTTACATAAACGTCGTGTGTGGGGTGTGTGCGTCTGTGCGGTGTGTTGCGTGTGTGTGCGTCTGTGTGTATATATGTGTGCGTCCGTCCTGCTCACCGATGGTGAGTCGGAGGAGCTGTGTGCCTCCAGGAAGCGGTTGAGGTGGTGCCACACGCGCGGATCCAGTCGATGACCTTCACCAGCTCCAGGTTGCGCGAGCGGCTGCCGATCTCCGTCTCGATCAGCTTCCTGCGCAGGAAGCGGCCCCAGGAAGCCTTTCACCGGCTCCAGGTGGTTGGCACACAGCACCCACCTGAGGACCACACAGGTGAGGGGGGGTCAGGACACACGAGGCAGTACCAACGCTCACTGAAAGAACAACACTCACTGAAAAGAACCAACGCTCACTGCAAAGAACCAACACATTTAAGTGAAAGAATCCAAGCAGTCAATGAAAGAACCACACGCAGTCATGAAAGAACCAACGCAGTCAATGAGAGAACCAACGCAGTCAATGAAAGAACCAACGCAGTCAATGAAAGAACCAACGCAGTCAATGAGAGAACCAACGCAGTCAATGAAAGAACCAACGCAGTTAATGAAAGAACCAACGCTCACTGAAAGAACCAACGCAGTCAATGAAAGAACAGACGCAGTCAATGAAAGAACCGATGCAGTCAATGAAAGAACCAACGCAGTCAATATGACAGAACCAACGCAGTCAAATGAAAGAACCAACGCAGTCATGAAAGAACCACC
>NC_079425.1:3209381-3236881 GCF_026213295.1 Gadus chalcogrammus
TCTCCCCCTCTCTCTCTCTCTCCTTTTCTCCAGCTCTCCCACTCTCACCATCTCTCTCTCTCTCTCTCTCTCTCTCTCTCTCTCTCTCTCTCTCTCTCTCTCTCTCTCTCTCTCTCTCTCTCTCTCTCTCTCTCTCTCTCTCTCCTCTCTCTCTCCTTCTCCTCTCATATTCTTCTCTCTGAGATGAGGAGAGGTGGCCGACTGAATGGCGGGTTTCTTCACAGCCGTCCTCGCGGTTGCTACTTCTTGCTAATTAACTAGCGCTCTTTGTCATCTCCTCTGTGACGATGAGAGGTTTCGCTCTCAGGAAGCTCAATGGCGCTTCCCCCCCTCCTGTCCATTTGCAACACTTGTCCAACTGTCACTGGCGCTCGGGCATTCTTCCCTTTGTGGCGTGGAGCAATAGGACATGAATTGATAAGGCATTTATTAATTTGGTTGTAGTGGGCGCTGTTGTTGTCAACAAGTGCCCAATTATTGGCCCACTATGATGGAGGCTTGAAGGGACTCACAGAGCTCACGACTGGGAGGACAACGTGTAGGAAAATAATGTTCATATGGAGGTGGACTGTAACTGTTTGTGTGCATGTGTGTGAGTGTGTCTGTGTGTGTGTATGTGTGTGTGTGTGTGTGTGTGTGTGTGTGTGTGTGTATGTGTGTGCCTGCCTCCCTGCCCTCGTGCATGCGTGTGTATACGTGCGTGTGTGTGTGTGTGTGTGTGTGTGTGTGTGTGTGTGTGTGTGTGTGTGTGTGTGTGTGTGTGTGTGTGTGTGTGTGTGTGTGTGTGTGTGTGTGTGAGCGTGTGCATGTGTATGTGTGATTGAAGCCCTTTTTGCATTTGAATGCGTCCGTGATCCCACGACTTAGAAGGAAACCTATCTGCTCTGTAATCTCTAATCCCCGAAATATTGTCCCAGACCGATGAATGGGCCCGCAATTGGAACATATGTGTCATTATTCTGTAAATATTTCATTATGCGTCATTATGGTTAGAGGGCCCTGTTTGCCAGGGCCCTCTAACCCCCCCCCACAATCTCTTCTGACAAAGAGCTCGCGTTAGCAGGGACACTGCCCTTCTGCGCCTCGCTCCTACATGCCAACAGCTTGATCACTTGTTTTCCAAAAAACAGCCACAAAAAAAAATGCCTTTGGGTGCAGTCTTCAGACGAGGCACATGGGTAAAATGGTAAATGGACTGCATTTATACAGCTGTTTCCTGACCAGTTTGCCACTCAACGCGCTAACCAATACGGCCTATCATTCACCCATTCATGCACACATTCACACACACGACGGCGGTGTCCACCACGAGAGGCGACGTGTATGTTTTACTGCAGAGGACTGGGGGGAAATAAACCAACCCCCGTGTGATTTCTCATGCGCTGGGTGGGCTCCGGGAGATGGTGAGACGGTGACGTGGGGTGGAAGACGCGCTCGTTGGACACAGATCGTAAAAAAGAAGTTGGTGGGACTCCCAGACTGTGACACTGGGATCTGGGCTTCCTCTTGATCAATTAGTCCACGCTCTCGTCACCGTAGCCCGTCTGAGAAGACAAGAGTGCTAAGTGCGTGACAAAACACTGGTGGAGTCGGGAATTTGTTCAAAGGGAACTTCATCGCCGTGGATAATAGCTGGGATCTCGCACTGAGCCCAGTGAAACCAATGGGGTTTGGCTACAACAACATCGGGTGTTGCGTACTCGGTGTCGGCAAATCAAACGACAGGACATCGTCCAACTGTCTCAGTTTCCCCGATGCCCTTCAAGTGGAAGACACAGTGGAAAGGGCATGTCGCGCGGCTACTCTGCCTGTCTCACGACCGGGCCACACTGACTGTCTCAAGCGCGGGCCAGACTGCCTGTCTCACCCTCAGAGCTCGGCCCTCGGCCCTGAAGTGAAAGTGTTGAAATTCTCCATTTTTTTTTTCTTCTTCTCTCTTTTCAGTTTAGCCGTTGGCTTTTGAGTGGACCTTCACTCTGGGCCTTTTGTGCTCCCCTTGACCCCTGGTGTCTTATCGTCGGCACCGGAGAGGAGAGGTCACACACCAATAGGGGACCCCCTTTCCCCTCCTCCTCGCCCGGCCTTTGTGCATCTACAAGAGGTCTCCGGGAAGATTCCTAAGCCCAGGATAATATACAAAGTACTTCTGTGATGAACTGGGTGGTGATGAATGCTGCTTTTCTGAGGATTTAGGACAGAGTGGAGTCCAAAGAAAAGTGTGGAAAAGGGTCAAGAAAAAGTGGACGACTATAGGAAGAGGCCGCAGGAAGAGCTTTCGGTGAGGCGGTGTCCGTCCACTCCTCAGAACAACTCGAGTCAACAGGTCTGAACACCATCTTTCTTCTGGGGACCTGATCCATGCTCATCTTCCGCAGCCCGTGAGGATGTTTAAGGTTCTGGGGTTTAACCCCACATCCTGGTGTCTGCTCACCCGAAGGCCAGGGGCAGAGGACATGAAAACACCGCCCTGATCCGATCCGCTCAAACTGTATCACTTCTCCTCCGACGAGCAAACCCCCCCCTTGTCGGTTTTCCGCTATGGGGTGTTAAAGCCAAAGCCATCGAGAGAGGGGAGGGGGGGGGGGGGGATGGAGGGGGGGGTGACGATCTTGCGAAGTGACAAGGGGCCGCTTGGGTGCAGCAGGGTGGGTAACAGCTCTTTGGGTGGGGGCGGAGGTGGGGGTACAGAGGTCATCTTACCTTAAGCCTGATGGAAGCACCCCCAACCATTAAGACGATGATGGGATGGATTCCAAGGCCTTGCAGGGCCCAGTGAGCAGCACAGGCCAATGCCTTCAAAAAGGGCCCCCGACTGCATGGGCCTGACAGACACACGGGGGGGGACTCAGAGCGCTCCAGGGGCCAGCAGGTGGGGGGTCCCGGCCCTCTTGTGTAAAGTCAAGTCGGAGCACATTACCGCTGGCCGTTTGACCGGAAGGAGCGGGGGGGGGGGCACGGCCCACGGCGCTCCTACGGGGGGGTACAGAGCGGCTCAGGGGGCTACATCCTGGTGGAGGGAGAGACGGAACACGCCCGAGTCACCGGAGACTCGCCCCACTTTGTTGTTTAACGTGTCACTCCGTTACGCCTGACATTTTGCCAGGCGCTACTTTATTAGACGGTTTTCATCGCTGCCCGAGTGAAAACCCTACAATTCTTGAACTCTGTTTATTCTGATATAAACACAAACTGTTTAATCTGATACAAACACAAGTCTGTCTCAAACTGAGAAGCGCATACCTCCAAAAACGACATGGCTCGGATACCTATTAAAACAACTTTTTGACCTTTTGTTATATTTTTTAATCCAAAACTAATTATACTAAATTCTAGTGAAAATAAGATTTTTTATTTAAGCGCAAAGTATTTCGAATTGTATGCAACACACAAGTAACGGTCTTTCTTTTGGCCTCGTGTGCCAACGTTTCACAGAGAGCTGAGGGTCACGTCTAGAGATGCTGGTGAGCGTCCAACATGTGCCCTGGGATCCCTGCCTTCTGAGGGGAGCGATCAGCTAAACGTGGAACAACAAAAGCTTGCTGTGTATCATGGGAGGTTGAGTGCAAGATCCTGTGTCTAGACTTGCATGTACATGGCTCAGCTCCCCCCCCCCCCCCCCCCCCTTCCCACACACACACACACACACGTGCGCGTGCACGCCCATAAACACACGCACACACACACACACACACACACACACACACACACACACACACACACACACACACACACACACACACACACACACACACACACACACACACACACACATACGCGCACATTAACACACGCTTACACACAAACACACACACACCTACACCCAGATACACACACACAAACACTATACAAATTCATACAACAACAGCATAATTCCTAGCACATGTAAATGTATAAACACAAAGCAGACACACACTCACACACACACTCACACACACACGCAGACACACAGTGAGGCAGCAGTAGCAGCGGCCGCAGCAGAAGCACTGAAAAGATCATTGGTTTCCCCCTGTTATGCAAATGCATCAAAACGCTTGAGTGAGAATTATATATGAATCCAATGAGGCTTTTTCTCTCTTTTAGAAACGCTTAGCCACAAATACGGAGAGCCCTCAATGGGCCGCGTCCGCTTCGCTCCTCGGCCATGCGTATTATTCAGCTTGACGAGACGCAAACTGACATAAGCACCCGGGCTCACTTTCACCCACGGGCAATCCGATTATATGGCCAACCCAGGCTCAATGCTGCAGGGCCAACAGGCAGCCTGGACCGTCAAGGGCCCCCTCCTCCACCCCAAGCCCTGACGCTCTCCCCATTCATACCCCCTACAACCGGCCAGCACGGCCGCCACCTCCCAGCCCCACACACACACACACACACACACACACACACACACACACACACACACACACACACACACACACACACACACACACACACACGGACACACATGCTTGAATGCACGCACACACACATGCACGCACAAACACGTGCACACATGCACGCTTGCAAGCACACACACACACACACACACACACACACACACACACACACACACACACACACACACACACACACACACACACACACACACACACACATTCCCTCAAGGTCCCCCTGCACCCCAAATGAACAACAACTCTGGGGAACTTGTCTTTGGAAGCCCCCCTCTTTCAGTAGAAACAAGCAATAACTAAACCTCCCTTGTCTTCAATATGTGATGTTATGTAATAGTTAATGCAGCAATTAACTTGGGACGTTACGTTTGGTTTTTGTTTTGAATGAACATTGTTGTGTTGAAGGATTAAGCAAAGAGCATTGTAAGCCCTTTTTACACGTTCAACAGTTGATTGATTTTATTTGTTATCGTTATTTTTTTATGAGTCAAGGAAATATACTTTTCCAAAGCTAAAGCCCTCCTGTTAAAAAAACAAAAACCCAGAGGCAATTGATGTTATCAGAACACTTTTAATCTTGCCTGTACTCCAAAACCATGCAGCGCAGTGTGTTTCACTAACTTTTAACTCGGTTCATACACTCCACACTCCACCTGAGATGAGTTGAACAAGAGTTCAGCTCCATGAGTCGAGACCTAATGGGAAATATCGCTTTTTTTCCCGGGAAACATCCCTCCTCTAACAACACTCCCACACAGAGCAGTAGACAGTCAGGACCCCTTGGACTGCGTTATAAAATCCAAACCTAAACTCTTCTCTCTGAACTCTCTACATGTCCATCTCCTGTTCACGTCTATATCAAACAAGTGTTGGCCAGTGTGGGACGCGGGGCGAGTCATCCACATGGACGTCCCAACAGGAGATCTTCTCTAATTAAGCGGTGTTGACAACCAGAGAGACAGACCCTCTCTCTCATGCGCTTGGGTCTGCAGACAGGGCACCCGTTTAAACAGTGTCTGTTTACAAGACACCAGGCCCCAAAAAGCCAGGTGTTTGGGGTGGGGGCTGCGAACCGACCCTCATCCGTGAAACGAATGTGGAGATGAGATTAAATTTACAGAGAGATACATTTGCAATCTATTAACACTGCTTTCACCGTGGCCAATCGAAGGAGTGTGTGCGAGTCTTTTGTGAGTGAGTTTGTGTGTGTCAGTGTGTGTGTGTGTGTGTGTGTGTGTGTGTGTGACTAATTGTGTGAGCGTGTGTGAGCGTGTGTGTGCTTGCGCGCACACACACACACACACACACACACACACACACACACACACACACACACACACACACATAGACACACACATAAAAAACCTCCAAAAGCAACTCTGCAGACTTTTATACAAAGACTGTGACAGATAAGTGGAGAAAACTAGACACTCTCGAATAATCGTAAAGACGTTGAACACATTTCAAAAGTAGTTTGTGCTCCATTAGGATTATTGAACACAGTATTGATCTGTGTGTCTCTTTAGTTGCTAATAGCGATCAACACAGGTAAGAAATAGATTCAGGATGTTCCACCTGCCGGCGTTTAAAGAAAAAAGGATTTAGAGGACTCGGGTTTCCTCTGCACGTCTGTTTTTGTCTGGTATTAATGAGCAATTAACTTTGCATACAAGGTTACGGACAATAGTGGTTGGTTGTCAGATTATGCAAATGCCCTGGGTCGTGGATATGCTGAAAGAGGACGGGGAATCGGTGTGAATAGTGCGAGTTTGGGTTCTTTCTCTCGAGTTGAGAAAATGATATGCAAACTGTACCAACATCTGCGTTAAGAGGATTAGGACGCCACTCGACATCCAAGCGGACAATTGTTAATAAATGAGCAGCAAATGGGAGGAGAACGTCCCAGACTGTGTCCAGAATGGAGCGATGGCGAGGCGCATATTAAACCCAACTGAATACATTGTCTCATTTGGTGGTTAATTGAAACCTGTTGTAAATTGTATAAATAAAACCAAGGCGATGGATTTATTAATTGGCTACTGCGCGATCGCCAAACTTCCACTGAAGATGACAGCCATGGACATGTTCATTCTATAGGCAGGCCATACATAAATAAATATATACTTTTTTTTTTTCTTAATAAATACGCAGGTTTTTTTACCCCCTCGCCTACTGAGAGGACTTGTGAAAGGCAGGTGCACGGGGAGGGCAGACTATTGTCAGACTAAACCTCAGCTCCACTCGGGGAGAGGGGAGGGGCCCATGTTTAATACAAAGTTAATATCGATTTAATGCTTGTCACTACCCTTCTGAAGCTCGCGGCTTTGCGATCACTCGTTGAATGTCGAGCAGGGTTCTGCTGTGCGCCAGATGCTGCCGGGATGTTGACCGGCCGTCGGACCCGCGCGTCTGGGGATGAATGGCGTCTCCAAGACGCGCGGATAACCTTAATTTCGGAGTTGAAGGGTTTCCAACTGAAATCTGGTTTAGTGGAACTATAAAAATATCTGTTCAAGGATGATTATGCTGTAAAATAATAAAGACATATCCACTAGGCCAGGTCAAAGCCATTGCCATATAATTGTGATGTAGATACGTTTAATTGACAATTACTATTTTTAATTTGTTTACATTTATCATCAAAGATGGAGGCCTATGGGAGAGTTTGTAAGACCCACCAAATATCAACTTTATCACTTTAGACGCACATAGGTTGTGCACAGTAGGCCTACTTGTCTGTTTGGTTTTGGTACTTTCTATATTAATGTTGTTTCCTCTGCTTTTACAGATGGGTAGCCATCTAAAAAGCCAACTTAGCATCGATACCTCTGCCTTATGAAAAGAAGTCTTCCTTAAACAACACGACAACATTGAGTGAGGACAACAAAATGAAGATCGTGTCGCCCAGTCTGGTGTCTCCAGTTTGGAGGCTTTACCAGTCAGTCAGAGACGCTACGACAGGCCGCTAACAGGCGGATAATACCTCAATGGAAAATACTAAAATAATAATAACACATATGTTTATTTATTCGTTTTAATTTGCCTAATTCTGCGGGTGGCCCCTGGGACCCCAACGCATAAATCCACCCGTCTGTGCGGGCGCGCGCGTGGGTTTACGCGGCCGCGCGCACGTTCATGCGCGTACTTTGTGTTCGTTTAGATCGTTGCATTTATTTTTGTTCACAATGTATCAATACGATGTAAACGAAAACGGAGGGGGATTCACTACCATTCTCGAGTTTACAAGAGAGTAAAACAATATGTGTGTGCATGTGTGTGTGTGTGTGTGTGTGGGGGGGGGGGTGCTTGCGTGTGGTTGCGTGTGCGTGCGCGTGTGTGTTTATGTGTGTGCGTGCGGGGTGGATAAGCGGTTCTGCTGTTGGTGTGTCCTATACGAGTTTACAAACAGTCCTCAGCAATCTGTTCGTCCTGCGCCTCGGATGAAAAGACGGGGAGTTCCCTGCGTGATGCGCCGCCGTGCACGGCACCGTGCACGTCACCGATAAATAACGGGAGAATAATAAACAGTTAACCACCTGTCGGACCCGCTGCACAATACCACGCGCCATACAAACCCCTTCATGCATGGGGAACATATTTACTCAACCCTTTCAACGGGAGAGGGGGAAAGTGACGCAAGACAATAGTTAAGTTAATCTATTTAGTCGATTGTTTTGATATGTCCTGGCTCTGGTGGCGCAGGGGTGGGGGCCCCTGGCTGGAGGGGCCCTTAAGGCCCGGAAAGTCATATATGGTCCGGGTGGGACACGGCGGGAGAAAGGGAGGTGCTGGGGAGGCCTAATATCTCGGAGATGTGTGTTTAATAGCCTTAATTCAGGGCCGGGCCAGCTGTTTTACCCGGGTTGGTAAAAACAGGGGGGAGACCTCAGACCTGGCAGGCTTGCAAAGCGAGTAGAGATTGGTCTCGGTCACCCGGGCTGAGGCCTGCTTCCTGCAAACCATCTGCTTGCCCGCCACAAAGGGAGGATTTGGGGTAAACGCAAAGGAATATGGGCTCATAAAAAGCTTTGAAGGCCTCGTTGTGTATTTGGGATCGACTGTCTTAATGCGTTTTTTATTTTCGGGGGTCTCTCTTGGGGTCTCTACCTTTTATGGAGGCTCCGGTCTGTAAAGGCATCATTTCACGGAGGCGTTCCCTTTTAATTAGAGGATTGAAAACAATTTAGGCAATATTATTAATTTAATATGAATTAGAATAAATACGGTTCGAGTGGAAGAAGGCACTGCTTTGCAGATGGTTTATTGCCCGGTCACATAACCACCATCAATAATATTGTCGTAACATAATCGAAATCATACATTTAATTACAAAATGATAACAATAAGAGCAATTATTATAACTATCATAATAATTATCATTGTTATTATTAGTAGTAGTAGTAGTATTGAGATTATTATTATTATTATCATCATTATTATTGTTCCTATTGTTATTTTCATTATTATTATTATTATTATTATTATTATTATTATTATTATTATTATTATATCAGAATAACAACAGCAATAAATGCTATTCGGGGTTACGGATTGATTATTTTATGGCACTTTTTCGTTTAATTCAATAGCCTACATGTGAACTAATTAATTGATATTTGGTTTTTAGGTACCATATAGAAACTGAAGTGTAAACCAAAATCCTATTAATGAAAAAATAGGTTTGTTTTTTTACCATTATTCAAAATAAGCTGTAATTAAAATGACTATTTTATTCATAAAATTCGTTTAAAAATAAATGTATTTAAAGGCCTATTAAACGAAAAATACCGGTTAATTCAATGTTCTTTTCGGGATGAGGGAAGCTGGATCGAAACGAGCAGAAGTTGGGTGTCTGCCTCTCCCTCCTCCGGCGGGTTTCATGGTCTGAGGGCGAGGCTGACAGAACACGGCTATCAGGCCCCAAGTGGCTTTAATACGAGTTTTATTATCCGGGCTCTCATATGAATGCGCTCTAAATCAAATCACAGATGCACTTTTATTCAGCTGGTTAAAATAGCAGAACAAAACCGTCTTTAGAAATAAACCTTTTATTCCACTCGTTTTTTTTTTGTTTTTTTTGAATACCAAGGAGAGGGGTGCAGGGAGGAAAGGGGGAGGAAGAGGAGGAGGAAGGGGGGAGAAAGGGGGGAGAAAGGGGGTCCTCGCAGCTGAGGGTGACAGTTAGTTCATGGTTAACAGGATCAGGGCGCATGGTTGAGGGGTGCACACACTTCTCCGCCGACCGCTATGTGCAGCGGCCGTGGCTCTGCACTGAATGAAGACTTTCAGAGGCCTGTGATATTTAACACATCTGTTAAAGCGTTCTGATAGCAGCAATCCCCTTAAGACATTATTCCATGACGGGCCCCGGATTGAGTGCTGGGAAGCCTGTGTTGCATTGGGGCTCATTTGCATGAAGGACATACATATTGAGCAGTATCACTCTCATATAGTGAGCGATATCACTCTCATATAGTGAGTGGTATCACTCTCATATAGTGAGCGATATCACTCTCATATAGTGGGTGGTATCACTCATATAGTGAGCGATATCACTCTCATGTCGTGAGTGGTATCACTCTCATATAGTTGTATCACTCTCATATAGTGAGCAGTATCACTCTCATATAGTGAGTGGTATCACTCTCATATAGTGAGCAGTATCACTCTCATATAGTGAGCGGTATCACTCTCATATAGTGAGCGGTATCACTCTCATATAGTGAGCGGTATCACTCTCATATAGTGAGTGGTATCACTCTCATATAGTGAGCGGTATCACTCTCATATAGTGAGCAGTATCACTGTAATGTTGACAATATAGTGAGCTGTATCATTCTCATAGTGAGTGGTAGGCTACCACTCTCTTATGGTGATCGTATCACTCGTCTCATGTAGACGTATTACTCTCATACTCTCTATATTACTCTCATATAGATTGTATAGTGAGTGGTATCACTCTCTTAGACGATATAGTGAGCAGTTTCACTCTCATAGTGATCGATATCACGCTCATATAGGCCTGTATAGCGAGTGGTATCACCTCACATAGATGATATTGTGAGCGGTATCCCTCTCATATAGATGATATTGTGAGTGGTATCACTCTCATATAGATGATATAGTGACAGATCACTTTCATTTAGTGAGCGATATCACTCTCATATAGTAGGGGGTATCACTCTCATATAGTGAGTGGTATCACTCTCATATAGTGAGCAGTATCACTCTCATATAGTGAGCGATATCACTCTCATATAGTGAGTGGTATCACTCTCATATAGTGAGTGGTATCTGTCACTCTCATATAGTGAGCAGTATCACTCTCGTATAGGCCGGTATAGCGAGCGGGATCACCTCATAGATGATATTGTGAGCGGTATCACTCTCATATGGATGATATAGTGAGCGGATCACTTTCATTTAGTGAGCAGTATCGCTCTCATATAGTAAGCGGTATCACTCTCATATCGATGATATAGGGAGCAGTATCACTCTTTTATAGGCCGATGTTGTGTGCAATATCACTCTCATATAGACGATAAAGTGAGCAGTATCACTCTCTTATAGGCCGATATTGGAAGCTGTATCCCTTTCATACAGACCCATAGACTGCCTTATCACTCTCATGCAGGCCTATAAAGTGCACAAAAACAAACTAAGAAACTAAGAACAATATACTTTGTTTAAAGATGTGGGCTGAGATTGACATTATTAATTTAATGTTAATCTAATTGATTGCGATTATTATTATTATAATGTGATTAATTCTGCCACTATAAGAAATGTTACATGAAAAAAAACAACGTAAAAGCTCATGCTTATAATGTTAGTTTTTATGTAATACCTGAATAGAACACAGTTCACTTTTTTTCTTTACAAGTCCCAAACAATGTCAGATTGCTTTTTAATTAGCCCACTCGGGCTGCGGCCCAACACAACTAATTCCGCCTCTTCAAGGGAACCTGGTCAATATGCAAAACTGATGACTGTGCCTCTTTTGTGGAGGGGATATTGTGTGTCGCTTGCTTATGAAGTCTAATGCAATCATAAATTGTGCTCCTCAGCCAATCAGCGCGCCGGGCATGTCGTTTCAAAGCGACCCATGTGGAGAACTTTGTTGAACCCCATTGTTGGGGCTGTCAACCCTGAAAGAAGCGTTGGTGGGGGGGAGGGGGGGCAGGCGGCTATAAAGCGCCTGTCCCGACACCGAAGAGACCAGAAGAGTTACTAGCGCAGTTCAGACCTCAACAGATCTCCTCCACTTCTGCAGAGACGGAGTATTCCTTACAGCCATTTTTTGCGTTGACTGGACTATGATGATCCCCAGCGTGCTCGCGCCTCCCGGCATGATGTACCCGGGTCTTTACCACCCGGCGGCCGCCCTGCCGCTCCACCACCACCATTCCCTGCCGTCCCCCTACCACCACACACACTCCAGCTTCCTGGTGGAGGACCTGCTGCGGATGAGCAGACCGGCGCCCTACATGAGCCGGCCAAGCGCGCCCTCGGTGAGCGCGTCCCGGCTCACGGGGTCCGTCCCGGGCGCAGCGGAGCGCGGGATCATGTCGCCTCACGCCATGACGCGCGATACGCACTCCCCGAAATGCTCCTCTCTACCCACCAGTAAAGACCCCACTTTTCTGAAGTTTGGAGTAAGCGCCATTCTGGCTCCGTCACCAAAGACTGGTGAGTTACGCGTTCTTGGATGATCTGTGCTTCTGCTCACGGAGTGTTGTTGATAATGTGGTCGTTCTGTTGTGTTGTTAACCGGCGTTGTGTGTTTCGTCCACAGCATCATCTCCTCCTGCCATGCACATGCACTCCAAGGCCTTCGCCATCCCTTACTTTGACGGCTCCTTCCACCACATGTTCCGGCCCCCCTACCTCCCAGGTAAGGAAGCTTCACTTGGAGCTGATTTTACTTCGTCTCACAAAACTCCAAAGTAAATATACCAATGATGACTTTTTTTTTTTTATTATTTGAATAAATTTCCCCTAAAATTTGTTCATAAAATAGGCAATTCAGCGCCGGGGTTAAAGCGAAGACAAATCAATGTCTTATTAATGGGGTCCCCGTTGTCCGTGGCCCTTGGCCAATCCGAGCCCACCCCCTAATTAACCAATTATCCCAAATCGTCACGCTCTAAATTCGAGGCGGGCTGTGAGTGAGTCTCCCCTTCTTCCCATTGGGGGCGTTGGGGTATTTCCACGGCTCCGCGTTTTCCCACAGTGCTGAGCTTTCAGCACCATGACCAATTCGGTCAATACCCACCGGGCAAACCACCCACAGACCCCGGGAGTGACTTTTACCAGGCGGGCGAAAGGCGTGAACCAGTCATGCACTAATTTCCCTATTAGGCGCCATTGAGACTTTTCAATATTCTCACAAGACCACATAGTGCGCCGCTGTTCGTGATTCAGGGGTGCGGGGGATACAGGGCAGGGGAATGTCCCCCAAAACACTAGATTTAAAACGCAAAGGTGGAAAGAGAACGCAGTTTGGAGTCGCTTTAAATAAATATGAATGCACATCTCTCCACAACACTTTCCAACTGTCCATCAAGGATAGGTGACCTTAAACACTCACTCTGGTCTCTAAACGCTCCTCTAGTCTCAGAACAGGGCCAATCGAGGTGGTATAAAATAAAGAATCATCTCTTAGAAAAGTCTATAAAGTCGCTGGTTGCTGCTTTCATTCAGAGCCGTCATAATGGAGACGCGCCCTTTTCATGCGCTCAGCTCAACGCCTCCACACCACAACCCGAGGGGCCTCAGAGACCCTCCGTGTTCATTTAATGAAAATGATTTAAGGGCAGGCAAAAAAAAATGCGCCAGAGTCCCCCTCCACCCCCCCCTCTCCGGCAGCATCAGTATTCTGGTATGCGGTGGTGTTTAGTTTGAAAGTGTAAATCTCCCTTTGTGGCGGTAATATATGGCCTTCGCCGCCTGTCCCGAGTCCTTTCTGCGTTAGTTCATTACTACACAATTACCGTTCACGGTTTATTAACTCCTCTATCCGCCCCCGCGGGGTTCCTTAAAGGATATGCTCCCTCTTTACCATACCAATGAGCCGGGGGACCGGCCAATGTGCTAATTAGTCACCTCGTGCCATTTCACCACACACCAGAGACGCATTGACGCACAGCCCAAGCGTGGAGGAGGGAAAAAAAACTCCATAATAAACAGCTTAAAAGTTTAGAAGCAAAGTGTATAGACCAATAGGAGGAGGCCCCTGCATGGTGGACTGGAGAGGGTGCGTCTGCAAGGGTGGAGGGTGCGTTGATGTTTCCAACGCAAGAGAATTTGAGATTAAAGCGTAACGTTCTGGTGGTTCTTCTTCTCTGCAGCTTCTGCCTCCGTGGTACCCATGCCCGGGACCTTCTCCTGGCCGCTGGCCGCCAGGGGCAAGCCCAGGAGGGGGATGCTGAGGAGGGCCGTGTTCTCAGACATCCAGCGCAAGGCTCTGGAGAAGATGTTCCAGAAGCAGAAGTACATCAGCAAACCTGACAGGAAGAAGCTGGCCTCCAAGCTCGGACTGAAGGATTCCCAGGTGAATATGACATCAAGACATGGCACAACGCACATGCGCTGTGAAGCCTGTGAAACATTTTATGGCGGAGAAAAGTTTTGTTTTGCCCAAAAACTCAACGTTTCTGTTCCCATCTCCAGGTGAAGATCTGGTTCCAGAACCGACGTATGAAGTGGCGGAACTCCAAAGAGCGGGAGCTGCTCTCCTCGGGAGGTTGTCGCGAACAGACGCTTCCCACCAAGACGAACCCGCACCCGGACCTGAGCGACGTGGGCAAGAAGTCCTCCGCGGAAGAGGAGGAGGAGGAGGAAGAGGAAGAAGGCTTCCGCAGGGGGAGCGCGTCATGTCGCTCCCCGGCCGCAGGAGAACCGGTGAACAGTGTGGGCTCCAACATCTCCTCCCCCAGCCTTTCCAGCAAGCACTCAGACTTCTCAGACTCCGACGAGGAGGAAATAACAGTATCTTAATTTATTATGAAATACAATATATCTATATAAATATATGTGTATATAAAAACCCGTGTGTATACCAGATTTTTCCTGAAACGCAAAACATAATCGGTATGTGCAGTAATCCCTGGAGCCACCCAACTAAGAGCATGCTGTTTTAACGATGTTCCCCTTAAACAATGTTTCCCTATACTCCACTTCCCCTCAAACTTAACAATAGCACCGTCCACTCCAGGTGTTGCTTCTATTGAGATATTTGTTTGCTGTTTTGCACAGCTCTTTTTTGAAAACTGTACAGATCTATGTACAATTTTTGTATGGACATTTTTATGCCAAGAATATGACGTTTACTTTCATTGTGATCTTTAATTGCTTTTTGACCTGTGCTTTTTTTCACCGATAATTTATGAATTTGTTTAATAAATATGTTGTATTATTTGTTGTATATATGTTCACACATTTTTGTAAAAAAAACAATACCAAAATAAAATGCTTAATAATTAATATCTTGTGGTCTTCCGCTTGGTCCATTATAAAACAGTAATGTATGAGCATATATTATTTTCCTATGAATATTAAAGAAGTGCGTCGTGAAAAAACAGAAAGAAATGAGTGCCTCTTCAACCATAAATAATCATTAATTTTATTGAATCACAATAACTTAAGACTAGTACAGTGAAATCAGAGTTCATTCTCCAAGCCCTGCACAGGCCAGCGATGGGAAACTCCACCGCACCAGCCCCCATGAATAGAGACTGTACACAAAATACACCTTTTTCAAGTACTGTTACAAATCATCTAGAAAAAGTAATCAAAGGTTGCAAGGTCATCAGTCATTTACAAAGTTATGTTACATATAAAAATGTACATAGCAGAAAATGCTAAACATTCATTAGGGTTTGTTAAGTACCTCAATTCAATGCCTCATCCCACCCTTCTCCAGACAGGCTTAATACAAAACTGAACAGAAGTACAGGCTCTGTTTCCGTTGTGCTTTCGGTTAACATTGCCAGAGAGCATCTTCAAAAAAGAAAAGAAAAAAGCACAGACATTATCGTGGTGGTTAAAGAACTACAAGAACAAAGTATTCACAACTCTTGTTTGAATGCAGTGGAGCACCGTGGAGGTTTGGCTTCCATCTCGACAGCGGAATGAATCTTGCATAGGATTGGTGACCGATATACACTGACACTGCACAGCGAAACGCGACTTAAAGCGACTTCATGACGTTAATGTACAAAAAGAAATAGAGCCAGGTTAATCTCCAGATGAGCCATATATGATCTGTTATATTCTATGTTGCTCTTCTGGAAACGACCACTGGGCTATTTGTTAATCAGCCTCTGTTACCTTTATATTATCAACATCAAGTAAATTATATCACTATTATTTATTAACAAAGCAGCAAACGTACAATATTTTTCACATAACTGATCCGACATGTATAGCGTGGCAATAGTGTGTTCATCACAAACCACCGATTGGAACAGAAGTCAAGCATGGACACAAAGCGCACACAGGTTCCATAGATAAGGACGATGAGGTATGGACAGAAAATAGGAATTATCCTTATCTTCCCCCGACCGCACCGATACACAACATTGGGGGAGTTGACTTTAAACTCTTTTACTTTAGTATTTTCTTTGCTGGTTGTCCAAATATTTACATCTGGGTCTCAACATGCATACACATTGATTAAACATCTTTTAAAAGTCCTGCTTTTCCACCTGCTCCTCTTCCACTCTGTGGTACTGCTTTCTGACGTGAACAAAAAAAAAAGGTTGCCTCTCTGAAGACCTGTGAGAGCACAGGTCTCTGGAGAGTGCGCACCGAGCCCTATACGTTTTGTGTATATTGTAATTCTCTTACAGCTATGTAGACAGGTAACCAAGTAGCTAATGCACATCGTCTGTTACAAAAGAGCAAAAGAGTAAGGCATTGGTTTTCAGTTCAGTCCAGCACCAAAATACACTTGTGCTACGGTGGCCCCTGAGGGCCCAAGGACATCAAGGTTTGATGAGGGGTGAGTCCATGAAATGCAATGCAAAGACACAGAGAGTGCCTCGTTAAACTATAAGGGAAGTGTTGTGACTTCCCACGTGCAGGGGAATCACACCCGTTGAACACCCTTCCATTCCAAACAATAAAAAATAAAAAACGTCTGTTTCCAAATCAATCCACTGACCCACTCCTTTGTGCTGTTGAACGCTGGTCGCTCCAAACCCAGTCGTGAAACGTGCGGTGCTCCAGTAGAGGTGAACCTGTGGCGCCATCTACAGGGAGGACTGGCGTACTGCAGTTGGTGGCCGAATCTCAGGTCGTTCTCCACTGTGCGCGTTCACAAACAAATTACTTCGCCTGCCATGGTGTCATCCTTTATGAGTGATAGTGGTGAGTGGATGATAGTGTTCGCCGATGACAACTGAAGCCCGCCGATGTGTTTGGCTTTGACGGAGCCGTTGGACGCGACGCAAGGTGGCCAGTGGAGCCATTTGATTATTACGGCAGCGTTTCCTCATTAAACGCGACACACTATGCGTTAACTCTGAAGAACAATCGGAGCACAGGTGTCTCGGAAAGATGCCACTGGGGCACTGCGGTTAGGACACACAAACAGTGAAACACAACTCCTCTGTGACTGTGACTCTCTCTCTCTCTCTCTCCCTCTCTCTCTGTGCACTCGTCCATTCATTAGTGTCCCGTTTGGATGACCCGCATCCAAACCAAGGTGGCATGTTAAATTTTTTGGGGAGGAAAATCAATCATTCACATTCTCAACGCAAATAAAGAAAGGGTTTAAAAAACAACCACCATGTGACCGGAGAGTGAACCCAGAGCGTGAGGGTTACTTCTGTCACAAGGTGGACTCCAGGGAGGAGTCCAGCAGGTCGTCCTGGTGGCTGTTGCTGTTGGAGTCGCTGTCGTAGCTGTGGGGGCTGGAGGACGTGGCCGCCTCCTTCAGCCTCATCAGCATGTTCATCTGGGGGGGGGGGGGGGGGGAGAGACACAGGAACAGGGCGGGGGTTAGGAGGGGTTTTAATGGGAAGGGAAGGAAGAAACACTGGGGTTCTTCAGATGCTGTGACAATATGTGTTTGATGACACATTTGTTGATCTTCACACTTTATCTAAGAGTATTAAGATTGAAAGATTGTGTGCCTGGCACTTGGTTCTATGAACATCCTTACTGCGCCGACAGCGATAGATCGTTGTTTCTCATTATTCTGACAAAAGTACTTATTGTGAGTCATGTTGGATAAAAGCGTCTGCTAAATGCCCTAAATGTTAAAGATCTGAATGACACAATTGTGGATATTCACAACGACCAACAGAAGTAAACATGAAGGTATGATTTGTGTGGCTGTGTGACGTGTCTCTGTGTGTCTGTGTGTGTTTCTCTGTGTGTGTGTGTCTATGTGTGTCTCTGTGTGAGTCTCTGTGTCCCTCTGTGTCCCTCTGTGTGTGTCCCTCTGTGTGTCTGTGTCCCTCTGTGTGTCTGTGTGTGTGTCTCTGTGTGTGTCTGTGTGTCTCTGTGTGTGTCTCTGTGTCCCTCTGTGTGTCTTTGTGTGTGTCTGTGTATGTCTCTGTGTGTCTGTCTCTCTGCGTGTGTGTCTGTGTGTGAGTCTCTGTGTGTGTATTTGTGTCCCTCTGTGTGTGTGTCTGTGTTTGTCTGTGTGTGTCTCTGTGTTTGTGTCTCTGTGTGTCTGTGTGTCTCTCTGTGTGTGTGTGTGTGTGTGTGTGTGTGTGTGTGTGTGTGTGTGTGTGTGTGTGTGTGTGTGTGTGTGTGTGTGTGTGTGTGTGTGTGTGTGCGGCTGTGCGCGTGTGTGTGTGTGTGCGTCTGCTCACCAGCGGGTCTGCATCACTGTCGCTCTGGGGGGGCTCTTTGCGGGCCCCCTCTCTGGGGGCGGAGTAACCGTCAAACCCCACGTCCTCTGGGCGGAGCTGCAGCAGCGGCGGCCAATCGGCTGGGGTGGGCGTGGCCGACCAGGGGTAGGTGTCAATCACCCAGTGGGCGGGGTCTTCCCAGGCTGCCCTGCGACCGTACAGCTGAAGAAAGAGAAGCATACGAATGATGAAATGTCCTTACATCTAATAATAATACATTGTATTTGTATAGCGCTTTTCTAAGTACTCAAAGACGCTTTATAGAGTGAACACAAAATAAAACAATTTAATTAGAATGTATATATCAGTACAAAGATAAAAATAAAAGGAAGAAGGAGAGGGAAGGGGAGGAGGTTATGTGGTGAGATCAATCTTAAAGGGGTTGGTTTTGAGGGCCTGTTTGAATGAAGGCAGTGAGTTAGCCTCTCGGCGTGGACATATCTCCATCGTACGCCGCGGTCGTACGCGCGTGTCCACGCTGGTTTACCTGCAGCCCCTCCCTGATGGCCTCCAGCATGTAGGGGATGATGGAGTAGTTCCACAGGTCGGTGAACCACACCCGGGAGCCCTCCACGTCCATGGGGCAGGAGAGGAACAGACGGGGGCCTGGGGGACGGGAGGAGACGGGAGTGAGACTCACAGCGCCACCAGAGGGCGCCCCCAACACATTTGCCACCCTAGGCGATCGCCTAGGGCGCCTTTGCCCACATTTTACTTTTGCCTTGCACCAAACACAAAAAGATATTCAGTAACATGACAGCATCATCAAAAACCGTGTTTACTCCGTCTCCTCCTTGAAGTGCAAGTGAACCCCCTGCTACAGATTGTGGGTTCACTGGCACTATAAGGTGACAAATCAGAATCAAATTCCTATTCTAATCCTATTCCTGGTCGTTATTGTAATAACACTTCCTAAACATGCTCACGGTGTTCATCCATCAATCTGGGTATTATCCAGTTATGAACCATCTGAGTGTGAGTGAGTAAGTGAGTGAGTGAGTGAATGAGTGAATGAGTGAGTATGTATGTGTGCGTGCTTGCGTGTGTGTGTGCATGTGCGTATGAATGTGTGCGTGCATTTATATATGTGCATTTGCCTGCGTGTGTTTACATAAACGTGTGTGTGGGTGTGTGCGTCTGTGCGTGTGTGTGCGTGTGTGTGCGTGTGTGTGTATATATGTGTGCGTCCGTCCTGCTCACCGATGGTGACGTCGGAGGAGCTGTGTGCCTCCAGGAAGCGGTTGAGGTGGTGCCACACGCGCGGCATCCAGTCGATGACCTTCACCAGCTCCAGGTTGCGCGAGCGGCTGCCGATCTCCGTCTCGATCAGCTTCCTGCGCAGGAAGCGGCCCAGGAAGCCTTTCACCGGCTCCAGGTGGTTGGCACACAGCACCCACCTGAGGACCACACAGGTGAGGGGGGGTCAGGGACACACGAGGCAGTACCAACGCTCACTGAAAGAACCAACACTCACTGAAAGAACCAACGCTCACTGAAAGAACCAACACAGTTAATGAAAGAACCAAAGCAGTCAATGAAAGAACCAACGCAGTTAATGAAAGAACCAACGCAGTTAATGAAAGAACCAACGCAGTCAATGAAAGAACCAACGCAGTTAATGAAAGAACCAACGCAGTCATTTAGAGAACCAACGCAGTCAATGAAAGAACCAACGCAGTCAATGAGAGAACCAACGCTCACTGAAAGAACCAACGCAGTCAATGAAAGAACCAACGCTCACTGAAAGAACCAACGCAGTTAATGAAAGAACCAACGCAGTCAATGAAAGAACCAACGCAGTTAATGAAAGAACCAACGCAGTTAATGAAAGAACCAACGCAGTCAATGAAAGAACCAACGCAGTCAATGAAAGAACCGATGCAGTCAATGAAAGAACCAACGCAGTCAATGAAAGAACCAACGCAGTCAATGAAAGAACCAACACAGTCAATGAAAGAACCAACGCAGTCAATGAGACATACATAAATAATAAGGTAACACTTTACAATACAGATTTAATTCAATACAATTGTATTTGTCTCGCCGCTCAACACAGGTACAGCCTCAAAGGGCTTAACAGGCCGTATATTTATGACCCCTCACCCCTAACCCTAGCCCCCAAGACGGCAAGTAATTTAAGGTATTCATTTATACATAATTGAGTAGGGTTAGGTTGAAGCCCTGACCCTAGCCCTAACGATACGATACGATACAACTCTTAATCCCCAGTAGGAGAAATTAGTTTGTTAGAATAGCCCATTTGTTACAATAACCCCTATGCCAATGATTTATACTAATGCTTATTACTGCGTTCCTAAATTGTATAACGGTTGATTCATGGACCCTTATTGTGAAGTGTAACCAATCCTAGCCCTGCCCAGGTGGAGGTCTCAGGTGGAGTTCTCAGGTGGAGGTACCCGGTGGAGGTCCCTGGTGGAGGTCCGGGGTATTACCTGAAGTTGTGGTGCAGCTGGAGGTTGGGGGCGGAGGACGTGGCCTGGCTCATGGTGCCGATGATGTACGGGCTGTGCGGAGATCACATGGTCGGTATGAGAGGTGGAACAATCAACATATAACGTTAAGTAACTTTATAAGATATGGATTATTGCAGAATCCCTGTATTACAATATTATCGGTCTCGTGAGGTACCCTGTGATCACACCCCTAGTCTGCATACTGACCAGTACTGGTCCTTGCTCTCTGTGTGTGTGTGTGTGTGTGTGTGTGTGTGTGTGTGTGTGTGTGTGTGTGTGTGTGTGTGTGTGTGTGTGTGTATGTGTGTATCTGTGTGTAACTGACCAGTAATGGTACTTGCTTTGTGTGCGTGTGTGTGTAACTGACCAGTAATGGTACTTGCTGTGTGTGTGTGTGTGTGTGTGTGTGTGTGTGTGTGTGTGTGTGTGTGTGTGTGTGTGTGTGTGTGTGTGTGTGTGTGTGTGTGTGTGACTCACCAGTACTGGTACTTGCTGCTGAAGAGGCCGTTGAAGATCTCCCCCAGGGAGCTGACGTGGTGCAGGTTATCCAGGATGACCACCAGGGGGCTCTCTGACGCCGGCTCCCCGCTGCACTGATCCGCCAGGCTGGAGAGGTACTGCCGCAGCTCCTACACACACACACACACACACACACCGACACCCACACCCACACACACACACGCACGCATACACACACACACACGCACACCAACACACCAAACACACACACACACACACACACACACACACACACCCCGTTAGACACCCCTTTCCCTCTTCAAGGCACCGCATTACACACCACACACTGCACCCCCCACCACCGTGACCAACCCCTCCAGCTAGGAGGAGCCGGGGATCGAACCAGCGACCCTCGGGTCACAAGCCAACCCACGTCCCCTATCCCTCGTCCCGGCCCCGCCTCACCCCCATCCCCCGCTACGCCCCACGGCGTCGTAACCGGACCCCCGCCCCCCACCCCCCTGGTCCCACGCGTACCTTGCTGGACTTGTGGTCCACGTTGAAGGTGTGCACGGTGCGGGGGCTGGGCGTGCGCCCCTCCTGCCGCAGCAGGTGGCGGGAGAGCTGGTGGGCCAGGAAGGTCTTGCCCGTGCCGCTGGGCCCCGACAGGATGATGCGGCGGTGGTCCCGCAGCAGAGAGACGTAGCGCTGCAGCACGGGCCGCGGGATCAGCGTGTCGAACACCAGGGAGTCCACGCTGTCGCAGTTCACGTCTGGGGAGGGGGGGGGGGGCGCATAGACACACACACACACACACACACACACACACACACACACACACACACACACACACACACACACACACACACACACACACACACACACACACACACACACACACACACACACACACACACACACACACACACACGTTAACCGCAGGCACTCGGATAACCCCCCAGCACTCGATTGCAGGCACTAGTGTGTATGGGGGATCTGGTAGTAGAGAACCCACAAGCACAGCTAGAGCTAAAATTGCCTTTTTTTCAACTTCAACATCAACCGTTACCGAGAACATACATTACATTGCATACACTACATTATGTAGATATAACATTACAAGGTGGACATTTATTTAATCTCTGCGTTCACATTTCCTGTACTCATATTGTGTGTGTATATAGATTTTCTTGGTGTCGTTAATCCTAATCTAAAAACTTCTTGTTGTTAGTACTACCAACCCGATTCCGTACGGAACGTCAAACCGGAAGTCAGCCCCTCTAGATCCACCTGCCCCGCCTTCCCCCCCGGGGACGCCCCCTCCCTGAAACACGGCCGTGTGTCGCGCGAGAGGACCGCCGTTGTCGTGGCTACCTTTGAGGCGGATGTTGATGGTGTTGCTGTCCCCCACCAGGTAGCCGCAGGGCAGCAGCTCCGGGGCCTGGGCCGAGCCGTGCGCGCTCAGCCGCTGGATGTCCCCGATGCGGTAGCCCTCCACGCTGTCCGTGGACAGACCCAGCTGGCTGCTGGGGTCCACGTGGGTCACGTACTCCTGGGAACAGAGTCAGAGCGACGCGCCTTTAGATGGACCCGTGGTTGGTGTAGGAGCATGCGAATGAATGGATTGAACGGTTCGAGCAAAGCAACAAAATGCTGAACGCGTACGTTTTTTCTAGTCGCGTGTATTCAGTCCCTGATGACCCAGATCCTCATCATCCACCAAAGATGTCTGTCTTGTTTGATCGTTGCTTAGGTTTTTTTTAAATTGTTGTTATTAACAAACCTCCTCCGTCATCATGCAAACTTTCCTTTGACCATAAGCTGTCTCTTTGTTTACAGAAGCCGGGTATCGCTGGAAAATCACAGTTTTGGTGTTTATGTTTTGTATAATTTCGTTATAAACTGTTTGAACAGTTCTCCCCATCCTCGCGCATCACAGTCCAACCCAGCAGAGCAGTAGAGCGAGCCCTGCAGGCTGAGAGGAGGCCTGTGAGAGCTCTCTCTGCGCTGCACTTCCTGCGGCTGTACCTTGAACAGCCGCCGGACCACCCCGTCCAGGACGTCCCACTTGGTCTTCCCGCTCACTCCGATGCAGCCAATCAGGAAGTCACGTGGCCGAATTTCCTGCTACGGGTTAAAACATGTTTCAAAGTTCAGCAAAACGGATAACACCTCACAGGTAACATCGCAGATAAATGGTAAATGGTCTGCATTTAAACAGCGCTTTTCTTGCCAGTGGCCACTCAAAGCTCTTTACAATATTGCCCCACATTGACCCATTCAACCACACATTCACACACCGACGGCGGAGTCGACCATGCAAGGCGACAGCCAGCTCTTCAGGAGCAGTTAGGGTGAGGTGTCTTGCTAAGGAACACCCCAACACTCTAGGAGGAGCGGGGATCGAACCAGCAACCTTCCGGTTACCAGCCAACCCGCTCTTCCTCATCCTGAGCCACATGCCGCCCTTGATCTGTTCAGACGTGGGTTGAGCAGTCTCACCTCCGCCCACTGGCTGTCCTCGTGGTCCAGGCTGACGACGATCTTGACGTGTCTCCCCTCCTTCCTTCCCCCCCCGTCGCAGCTGGTGTCGTCCAGGAGCATGTCTGGAGAGAGACGGCACAGACAGGAAGTCAAACCTCCATCATAACTGTACTTAAGATGCGTTGTTGGGAAAAATATGGTATCATTTGTTTAGTGTTTTGGACAACGGGTGACACTCATTGGAGATCAGTTTAGGGATAAGATCGTATTAATTGTGTAACATTTCCGGTAAAATAATTCTGTTTGTGTTAGTTTGTTGCATTCATTGAAAGTGTCCTACGGTCGACTTCCCCCTCCTTCCTTACCCAGGCTGGTGGACTCGCTGGTGGTGAGGTTGAGGCTGTGCTCCGACAGGCCCGGCCCGGGGCCTGGGTTCTGGGTGGTGTGGTGAGGGGAGGAGGAGATGGAGACCTGGGAGCCGGCTCGGCTGCAGCCATGGCTGTCCAGCTTCAGACGGTCGTTCTCCGACTTCAGCTTCTCGATTTCGATCTGCACGGGTTGTGTGCGCACATAACAGGGTTGGTTAACAACGCACTGCGGAAGGAAAAACGTAAGGCTTGCACAATTAATGGGGGTAGCTGATAATTTGTGGAATTTGGTGGGCAAACACATTCTTTACATAATGGGCATCAAACCCAACCCTGGCATTGTTAATGCCATGCTCTACACACACCAGTGCACTTGAAAGGGTCCAGGGTTACTTGGTAGGGTCATGGGTGTGTGTTTGTGTCTGTGTGTATGTATGTGTGTGTCTGTAGGTATGTGTGTGTGTGTGTGTGTGTGTGTGTGTCTGTGGTGTGTGTCTGTATGTGTGTGTATGTGTGTGTGTGTGTCTGTGTGCGTGCTTGCATCTATGTGCGTGTGTGTCCCTGTGTGAGTGCATCTATGTGCGCGTGTGTGTGTGTGTGTGTGTGTGCGTGCCTCTATGTGTGTGTCTATGTGTGTGTGCGTGTGTGTGTCTCTATGTGTGCGTCTATGTGTGTGCGTCTATATGTGTGTGTGTGTGTGTGTGCGTGCCTCTATGTGTCTCTATGCGTGCGTCTATGTGTGTGTGTCTATATGTGTGTGTGTGTGTGTGCGTGCCTCTATGTGTGCGTCTAGGTGTGTGCATCTATGTGTGTGTGTGTGTGTGTGTGTCTCTATGTGTGCGTCGATGTGGGTGTGTGTGTGTGTGTGCGTGCCTCTATGTGTGCGTCTATGTGTGCGTCTATGTGTGTGTGTGTGTGTGTGTGTGCGTGCCTCTATGTGTGCGTCTATGTGTGTTTGTGTCCCTGTGTGCGTGCCTCTATGTGTGTTTGTGTCCCTGTGTGCGTGCCTCTATGTGTGTTTGTGTCCCTGTGTGCGTGCCTCTATGTGTGTGTGTGTGTGTGTGTGTGTGTGTGTGTGTGTGTGTGTGTGTGTCTACCTGCATGCGGTTCATGGCCTCGCGGAGCTGGTCCAGCTGGTGGGCGGAGCTCAGCGCCTCCAGCCTGATGTCCGTCAGCTTCATCTCCTTCTCCCGGAGCTCACTGCGCAGCTGCATCACCGTCTCCGCCTCGCTGTCCAGGCACTCCGACAGGCTGCGCACACACACACACACACACACACACACACACACACACACACACACACACACGCAGGGACACACAAACAAACACACACACACACACACACACACACGCACACACACACACACACACACACACACACACACACACACCCGGCCACGCAGAGACACACACAAACACAGAAAAACAAAACAAACAGTTAGCCGAAGGCCCCATCATAGCAGCCTTAGAACCACAAGCCGAGGGCTGGGTTGTTGCGACGGCTCTGAACACAGTCTCCCCCCCCCCCCCCAGAGAGCCCTGGTACGTACATGGAGTTGGAGTGGGTGTTCCTGAGCATGTGGCCGCCCGACGCAGAGCCGTTGTGCGACAGCTTGGGCGAGGAGGGCAGCGAGCAGTCGGCCATCTCCTCGATGTCCGAGTGCGAGGAGGCCGACTTGGGGGACTTCTTCTTGCTGAAGGCCTGCTTGAAGGAGCTCCGTAGCTGGGGGACACAGAGAGGAGGAGACGGGGGGTAAGCATTTAACACTTTGGGTAGGATGACCCCCGATCACAGGGCGACGGGGAGAGAAGGGAGGGGTCGAGGTCAGGGGTCGGAGGTCGGAGGTGGAGGACGACAAGGGGCGGTGAAGGAGGGTCGGTCAGTTGGAGGAAGTGCAAGAGAGGAAGAGGAAGTAGGAAGTGGGGAGGTTCTGGGGGCCAATCGGCCGGGGCTCTAAGCACAAACGTCTGTGATGTGTTTCAGAATATAAATAATCAAACCAACGTGGACATGAAAGGTTCAGTCGGGCTCTAGCCACATGGTCTGTGATTCATATTAAATCTAATAAAGGAATCATTTCAACGATAAACACTGCAGAGCTATGTATCTGTATGGTTTGTGTTATGATCGTGTTCAATGATGGATGCCATCTGTCTTTATCAATAGCACTCAGGAGAAGTTAAGTTACTTATTGGAAGTCACTTTGGATAAAAGCGTCTGCTAAATGCCCTAAATGTTAATGTAAGTAGTGTGCTTATGCATGTGTAGCAGTAGTGAACTAGCTTATAACTAGTTTGTGTTTAGAAGCCAACCACTAGGCCTCATAAGGGGATCGAAGGACCGAAGAGGAACAGAGAAGGGCTCTCAAAGGGCAGAGACGGAGACCGTTGTAGTGAGGGAGGGAGCAGGACGACAGGGTTAGTCGGCTCTAAGGGAGGACGTGGGAACTTCGGGATCGATTTAATCGTACGACTACCACATTTTCCCCCTACACACCCGTTACCGATCTTACCTCGTAGACCTGTGGAACCACATGAAGCGAAGCGCGGATCAGAGAGAGAGACAAAACAAGAGAGGTTCACGTGGGCATGGGAGCGCTTGGGAGCGTGTCAATGCACAGAGGGGGAGGCAGGCATGCAGTAACCATTCCTAAGGGACTTGCGCTGAACGTGCTAACGCTTACAGGTCTGTATGGGGAAAGTGGGCTGCTTAATCGAAACTGCCAGAGAACAGAGGAATCCTTTGGTGACTCACTGTCTGTAGTCTCTCTAACAATCTCTCAACATCTATAAAGAAGACCCTTGGTAGATGGTGACGTGTAGAGCATTATAGATACGGTACATCTGAGAACACACACCCACACACATACGCACACACACCCTCACAAACCGGGACACCTGGTAGCTTGAGCTGTTTGTTTTCACTGTGTGTTGCAGGAGGTCCTGGTTTTACCACACACCCCCCCAAGACCCCCATACTTAACAAAAGCCCTGGCACTTTCATCCAGACACCTTCCATGTTTAGACTAGGCACACAGGTCTACCAGCGGCTAATCTACGAGGCCTAAAGTCTACGGGACAAACAGAGTGGCCGCTTCGGCATACGTTATCTTCTTCAATCTGTCCGCCGCTGCACATCACAATCTTTCAGCCAGAAGAACAAAAAAGGAAAAAAAAGGTACGATTTAAAGGTCAACATTTTTTATCAAGTGATAAAGGTTTCTCGATGGGTTAGTACTAGTTGTTTCATGACCCTGGATGTGTGATCACTAGACACTACTGGATGAAACTCAACCGCTACGCGCTAACTCAAATCTCTACAGTCGTATTCACCTTCTCTCCCGTAAAAGACGCCTAAGGAAAAACACACAACAGGTCAGACGGAAAACAGAGCACACCCGCACACAAAGACACCAAAAAGACGCACACCAGTGCATCGAAGACCAGAAAAAAACC
>NC_079425.1:3238830-3246330 GCF_026213295.1 Gadus chalcogrammus
TCTCTCTCTCTCTCTCTCTCTCTCTCTCTCTCTCTCTCTCTCTCTCTCTCTCTCTCTCTCTCTCTCTCTCTCTCTCTCTCTCTCTCTCTCTCTCTCTCTCTCTCTCTCTCTCTCTCTCTCTCTCTCTCTCTCAAATAGACAGGTTCTCTTCTGCTGGCTAGAGCCAATTAAAGAGTCCGACTTCTGTTTTAGCAACGGCACGCTTGAACGGTCAAAGGACAGGAAGAGAGGGAGAGCAGAGGGGAAGAGCAAAGGGGGAGATAGAGAGAGGAAGAAAGGGTTGCCCTTCCTAACAACATGCAGTTGAATTCAGCATTGTTCAAGGATTCAAAAAATTCCCTTAGTTTCCCAATGAGCTGAAGAAAAGCCCCAGTTTGTTGTACCGGTGGCAGCCCAGTTTGGTGTACTGGCAGCCCAGTGTGGTGTACTGGCAGCCCAGTGTGGTGTACTGGCATTTGGTGTACTGTGTATATTCAAACATGAATTATCATTCAATGTATCTGTAATGTATACACATTGGTGATTCATTGGTTCATTGTTTCGTTATTTTGAGATGTACAACATTTCATTCTTTCTTTCTTTCTTTATTATTTTCTTGTTGGGTACTTTGGCAATACCAAGATGTTTTTGTCAGGTCAAAAAAGAAATAGAAATATACTTGAGAGACAGAGAATAAGACAGAGAGAGAATGATACATACAGAGAGAGAGAGACAGAGAGAGAGAGACAGAGAGAGAGAGACAGAGAGAGAGAGACAGAGGGAGAGGTAGAGGGATAAATATGACCACCTGTCTTGCCGACACCCCCAACAGTGGAGACAGCTTTTGGGAAGACGCATAAAGAAACAGTTACCAGAGGTGGGGACTGTGGGCACTGGGCCAAACAGGGAATGTGATGTGTGTGTGCGCAGGGTGTGTCAGTGTGTGTGTGTGTGTGTTAAATGACAGTTGCATTTCACCCCAGGGGAATTGAAAGGTACAAAAGGTCTGATGTGATGAGACCATTAGCAGCCCTCCAAGGCATGTGGCTGTGAGTGCGCACGCACGCGCACACACACACACCCCACACACACACACCCACACACTTTAAAACAGAGAGAGAGAAAGAAACAGAGTCAGGGAGAGCTAGAGAGGGAGAGAGATAGAGCTGGAGGGAGAGCGAGAGAGAGCCAAATAGAGAGAGAGAAGAGAGAGAGACCTAGTCAGAGAGAGCGAGTCTGAGAAAGGGAGAGAGAGAGAGACAGAGTCGGAGAGAGAGAGACCGAGAGAGAGTTACACAGAGTCAGAGAGAGACAGCGAGAGAGAGAGAGTGCGAGACGGAGGCAATGTCCTGAGAGAGAGAAGGAGAGAGAGAGAAAGGGGAGTGATGTAATTGAACTACACTGTAAAAAGATTAAGAGCCAACTGTTACTGGCCAAATAAATATGATCAGATAAAACTTCACATTGATCCAATTTGCCGCCCTCACATTGCACAATCTCACACACACACACACACACACACACACACACACACACACACACACACACACACACACACACACACACACACACACACACACACACACACACACACACACACACACACACACACAGTTTTCTTGAGATCGAGATCGGCATTCACTGTGGAGTTTGCTCTAAAGCCTTCCCCCCTTCCCATTGATCTGTGGCTCACTGCGATACAAGGAGACAGGCCCCCACCTACCGACCATCAAAGAGAGAGAGGGGGGGGGATCCAGGGTCAGCTGAGAAGCAGTTGGGCCTGTACGACAAGACACGGGTCTGGGCTTACAGCAGGGGCCCGGGGCCGCGGGGTCTCCCAGCACAGCCCTGTCTCCCAGCTAGGCCTGGGCAATAAAACAATAAACGATCGTAGATAGATATCGTGATAGACCTTTGGATCAATATCAATATAAAACAGGTTCAATATATATCGATAAGAGACTGGACCAGCCAATCTAGCAGCTTGTTTTGTTACACAAACACAGTTCCATACTTATTTACTATATATATATATATATATATATATATATATATATATATATATAATAATAGAGTCTTTATCAATGAAGAACATTTGAAAAAAATATATTTTTCAAAAAGTGTTTAAATCCAGCATGGTAATTCCTAGTCTTTTTAGGTCATTAAAATGATCAATAGTTATCGATATCAATCGATATGATCAAGTTATATCGTGCTACGTCTTCCAGCCGTACCGCCCAGGCCAGGCCTACTCTCAGCCCAACCTCAGAGCGCCCCAGAGCAGCTAATAGGAACCTGCTGTCAGAGGCCGTTAACACATTTACACCAGCAGCCCCCCCCCCCCCCCCCCTCCCTCGCCTCGACCTCCATCATCTGTCTCCCCCCCCCCCCCCCCCCCCTCGCCTCGACCTCCATCATCTGTCTCCTGTCTCCGACGGCAGAGGGACGGACACAGCTGGGGTTCAATAATCAGAAACACACAGGTGCACACACGGACCCACACACCAACGGACACACGCACACATAGACACACACACACACACACACACACATATGAACGGACACACGCACACAAACGCACACACATATTGGAGCATAAGGCCGGCGTTGTCATAGCTTTGATTTATTTTTTTGTTGGAAGTTATACCTTTTACCAAATGCCATATGCACTGACCCTATGGTTTTTTTTGGTGCCGTGAAAGCAGTGCAGATGGGACTGCTAAATAAAGCCAGTGTGGATCTAAATTTCGTCTAGCAGCTCAATACAGCTGTGGTCCGGACCCTCAATGAGCGCCTACATAAATCCTGTCGTCACTCTACTCTTCTGTACATTTCTTTCAAGGACTCTTTCAATATGTTCTGCTTTATAGCCACGCCCCTCGGTTTTTAAAGCGGCAGTAAACCCCTAATCGTGTCTTTTATGATTTTAAACACCTTATTCTGTCTTCTATGATCTGGGATATTAAGTGACCATTACATCACTGCTATTCAAATAATACCGTTATTTAGAAGATAAAATGTGCCAGTCGCCAAACAGTTTGTGAATGTATTACTCTGCTCCGAACTCAGGTGCTGTTTGCCAAGGCAGTTCGCTATCTCTCGCAGCGGAGTGCGTGGTTGAGCCGTCAGGGCAGCGGTTTATGCTGTTGGCTGAGTCCCAGAGCCACAAGCTTCTCTAACACTAGTATAGCTTTAAAGAAGAGTATCACAACGTAGGTGTGAGCTGTGACCATGAGGATAACACGATCCTGCGGGCCCTAAACACATTTTTCAAAGTCTGGTGTGGTTTGAATTACGGGCTGAATTACGGGGTTCACTCACACGTTAGTAGCTCCTATCTTCTGCCCACATCTTGTTTGGGTTTAAATGTGTTTGACCTCCGACGGGTGAGACCTGTTCTCTGGCCTTAATGAATCATCCATCACACAAACAGGCGATCTCCCACACACACACACACACACACACACACGCACACACACACACACACACACACACACGGCCATTCCTAACAAAATACTGACTGAATTGGACAAATTGCAGTAGATGAGAAGTACACACAGATACACACACGCTGAAGACGAGACATACATTTCTAAGGACGAGCTTTAGTGGATTCATGTCTAACCTGCCTCACCCTCCCTGCCTTATTCCCTGACACCCAGTAGGGCAGCGGGTTACCATCGCCTGAAGCCATGTTCTCCTCAGAGACATGAAACACGGCCTCCTGCAGAGCTCCAGCTCAGCCTCCAGCATCACCCCGCTCCCTGTAGCTCCCAGCCCGGCGCCACACCTCGCAATCCCCATCATCACTGTGGATCCCCCTCGTCATCCTCCAGGTGCTTTCGTTTTGTTCACTGCACGTGTCCTGGTTCTCCAAAGCTTTATCTCTCCTTTCAAATGTTACGCTGACATTTACGCAATTCTCTCTCTCTCTCTCTCTCTCTCTCTCTCTCTCTCTCTCTCTCTCTCTCTCTCTCTCTCTCTCTCTCTCTCTCTCTCTCTCTCTCTCTCTCTCTCTCTCTCTCTCTCTCTCTCTCTCTCTCTCTCTCTCTCTCTCTCTCTCTCTCTCTCTCTCTCTCTCTCTCAGGAATTCCCCGGGAGCATCCCGATGCTCTAAATGGGATTACATCAAATTCCCACTGCCTGGCCCCTCCCATTATGGGAAGAACCATAATCCGCCATATCAAAAAAGCTGGAAATCCTGTTACTGGAGGAGGAAACTAATTGAATCCGTTGACACAATCTCGGCCATTCGTCCTCCCATCTCCGCGACAACACCACCCCTCCCCTCCCCCACCACACGCGCAAACACACACACACACACACACACACACACACACACACGCTATGGCTAACATGGATTCAATCTGGATTTGTTTTGTCGATGGCAGCCTAGGTCCTCCACAGTGTGTTTCTAGATTCCTCTTGATAAAATCCCATCAACGCCTTTGTGTGTGTGTGTGTGTGTGTGTGTGTGTGTGTGTGTGTGTGTGTGTGTGTGTGTGTGTGTGTGTGTGTGTGTGTGTGTGTGTGTGGAGTGAGAGCGGTGGTGTGTGTGTGGCTTTTCTTCAATCTCCCAGCAGGTCAAATGGACATCAGACCTTTAATGGGACATGAGTGATTGCGTTGCCTTTTCTGAAGGGGGGGTTGAGTGTGCGTTTAATAGTAATAACAGAGGAGGCTAATAAGAGGTGGGAGGTGGGGGAGGGGGGGATGACCCCAGACAGATGACCCCTGCTTGGCTGTGGTCGGATGACATGCAGCAGCAGGAGAGATGGGGGTTGGAGAAGGTACGGGAAGGAGAGAGGCTGCTGGGATTCAGGTAAGAAGAGGAAGAAAGAGAGAGCGAGAGAGAGAGAAAGAAAGAGAGAGGAATGAATAAGGAAATTGGGAGTAGAAAAAGACAGAAAAGAAGAATAAACTGGCGTAACTATCTATTCATCCAACAAAACTGAGAGACCTTGGAGATCTCTCTGGCCTAGTTTAATATTGATGTTTTCTGTGCGTGGGTCTGTGTGTGCGTGTGCGTGTGTGTGTGTGTGTGTCTGTGTGCTGGCCTAATGATGTGGACATAATGAGGACAGAGGAGGTCAGTGAAGTGTGTGTGTGTGTGTGTGTGTGTGTGTGTGTGTGTGTGTGTGTGTGTGTGTGTGTGTGTGTGTGTGTGTGTGTGTGTGTGTGTGTGTGTGTGTGTGTGTGTCAGATACAAGCTACACCTGTAGAGGCCACTGTGGGATGGATGAGGGCTCGATGCATGATGGGACATCAAGGGCAGCAGGCAGCACGGGAGCAACACGGCACTGCGCCGTTCGCTTCACCATTGCCGCCATGACCACCTCCACCACCTCCATCACCATGAACACCTCCTCCTCCACCACCACCATCACCATGAACACCTCCTCCACCACCACCTCCACCACCTGCATCACCATGAACACCTCCTCCACCACCACCATCACCATGAACACCTCCTCCTCCACCACCACCATCACCATGAACACCTCCTCCACCACCACCTCCACCACCTGCATCACCATGAACACCTCCTCCACCACCACCATCACCATGAACACCTCCTCCTCCACCACCACCATCACCATGAACACCTCCTCCACCACCACCTCCACCACCACCATCACCATGAACACCTCCTCCTCCACCACCACCATCACCATGAACACCACCTCCTCCACCACCACCATCACCATGAACACCTCCTCCACCACCACCTCCACCACCTGCATCACCATGAACACCTCCTCCACCACCACCTCCACCACCTGCATCACCATGAACACCTCCTCCACCACCACCATCACCATGAACACCTCCTCCACCACCACCTCCACCACCTGCATCACCATGAACACCTCCTCCTCCACCACCACCATCACCATGAACACCTCCTCCACCACCATCTCCACCACCTGCATCACCATGAACACCTCCTCCACCACCACCATCACCATGAACACCTCCTCCACCACCACCATCACCATGAACACCTCCTCCACCACCACCTCCACCACCTGCATCACCATGAACACCTCCTCCTCCACCACCACCATCACCATGAACACCTCCTCCACCACCATCTCCACCACCTGCATCACCATGAACACCTCCTCCACCACCACCATCACCATGAACACCTCCTCCACCACCGCCTCCACCTACACTATAACCATGACCACTACCACCATGAACACCTCCTCCACCACCACCACCATCACCATGAACACCTCCTCCACCACCACCTCCACCACCAGCATCACCATGAACACCTCCTCCACCACCACCTCCACCACCACCATCACCATGAACACCTCCTCCACCACCACCTCCACCACCAGCATCACCCTGAACACCTCCTCCACCACCGCCTCCACCTACACCATAACCATGACCACTACCACCATGAACACCTCCTCCACCACCACCACCATCACCATGAACACCTCCTCCTCCGCCACCTCCACCACCAGCATCACCATGAACACCTCCTCCACCACCACCTCCACCACCACCATCACCATGAACACCTCCTCCACCACCATCTCCACCACCAGCATCACCCTGAACACCTCCTCCACCACCGCCTCCACCTACACCATAACCATGACCACTACCACCATGAACACCTCCTCCACCACCACCACCATCACCATGAACACCTCCTCCTCCGCCACCTCCACCACCACCATCACCATGAACACCACCACCTCCACCATCACCATGAACACCTCCTCCACCACCACCTCCACCACCACCATCACCATGAACACCTCCTCCACCACCACCATCACCATGAACACCTCCTCCACCACCACCATCATCATCGCTATAACCACCATCGCCACCATCATCACATCAAACTCATCTCCTCTCTAGATCCTTCCATCCATTTCCTTGACCTTATAATAACTGGAACTCCAATTGATCACATGCACACAGTCACCCAGGGAGGGACACACGCACACAAACCCCCCCACACACATCCACACACATCTACGATAGGGTCTTCAATGAGCTTAACCTGTGTCGGGAGGTGGACGACGTGGAACAAGAGGATAGGCCTTTATGGAGTCGGGGATTCCATTAAGAGGATTTACGTGTCATTAAGTTGTTACTAACTTCTACGCTGTCGCCAAATCCTCAACAAGCATGGCAATGGTTTAAATGAGTACTTGGTTAATAATGTGCCAGACCTTGATGTCGAGGTATAAATATATTTATAATATTAGTGGCAGAGTTTGGCTGATCTCATTATAAAAACAGACATAGATCTTCTTGAAAGAGTTAGCTTTTTTAGCAAGCTCTGTGCTGGCAACATGGTCTCTGTGGATAATGATCAGACAGGCTATTGCTCGGTGGATTACTTATTAGGCATTAATAGTCAACGGATAACAGTCTCCAGTGAACTGTTTATCAAAGCCTGTTACCTCACAGTAGAAAATCATCCAATAGAAAAGTGTCCCTGTGATGCTGGCGATTTCCATTATTTCATCACCACATGTACTC
>NC_079425.1:3251330-3266734 GCF_026213295.1 Gadus chalcogrammus
GACAGCATCCGCCCAATTTGCTCAGCTACTGGGGTGCGGTAAACCTTTATCATGTCATTATCACACAGCAAGTGCATGTAATGTATGTTTATGTGTGCATGCACAAGCTTTTGTGCAAGTGTGAGTGTGTGTGTGTGTGTGTGTGTGTGTGTGTGTGTGTGTGTGTGTGTGTGTGTGTGTGTGTGTGTGTGTGTGTGTGTGTGTGTGTGTGTGTGTCTGCGTCTCTTTGTGTCTGTGTGTGTTTCTTCGGCAGTGTGTCTTTGCGTTTGTGTCTCCTTGTGTGCGTGTGCGTGTGTGTGTGTGTGTGTGTGAGAGTATGTGCAAGTGCATGTGTGTATATTTGCGTATTTGTGTGTCTGTATGTCCGTTTGTATGCGTGAGAAAGCTTGCACAGGGCCTCGTCGACGATGAACTAATTGCTTTGAAATGAAAGTGCACACAGCCTTCCTTGTCAAAACCTTTCTGCTCCTAATGAAACACTGTGCTTATGTAGTCCAATACTGCGGCGTTGCTGCTGCATCAAAGGATATTCCCGCCAGACCTCGGCAAAAAACCCAACACCAAACCTAGTTTTGCCTGGATCCCCAAATATACAGTAGGGGTACAGGACACGGGGATATCAAAGCCTGTCTCCACCTTCTAAACTATTCATCAGCGGTAGAAAGGAGTGGGTCCATTATGATCTGCTTATCTCAAAATTTTGGCTTTTCATACTAGAAGGGAAGATTCCCCATCCCACACGACTCTGATAAGACCGGTGATGACATGCACAGCCTGAAATGGTGTGTGTGTGTGTGTGTCTTTGTGCGTGTGTGTGTCTTTACGAGTGCATGTGTCTGCGCGTGTGTGTGTGTCTTTGGGAGTGCATGTGCGTCTTTGCATGTGTGTCTTTGCATGTGTGTCTTTGTGTGTGTGTGCGTGTGTGTGTTTGTGTGTGTCTTTGCGTGTGTGGGTGTCTTTGCGCGTGTGTGTCTTTGCGCGCGTGTGTCTTTGCGCGCATGTGTGGCAGCTAACCCGTGCTGTGATTCGTATGCGTGCTGCTTTAAAGGTTAATGAACTCAAGCAGTAGAGCTCCGTTCACGGTGAACAAAACACCAACAACCTTCAGCCACCTCAGGCAGAGCCCAGGCAAAACATCAGGGAGAGAGTTTTACAAATCTGCAAAAGCATATGACTGACACACACACACACACACACACACACACACACACACACACACACACACACACACACACACACACACACACACACACACACACACACACACACACACACACACACACACACACACCGTCGTTCAGATTCACGAATCCAAAGGCAAAAGCCCTTTGTAAGCCTTGGTTTCCATGGTGACTGACGCTATGGAAACATGGAGGATTTATTTAAAAACCCACCAGTGACATTAGCCTCTCCACACCTCAAAAGACAGAATAAAGAGACAGACAGACAGACGGACGGATGGACGGACGGACAGAGCATGAAAGAGACCGCAGCTCCAGGAGTCATTGCAGAAGGTGTGATCAGTTCTGTTTTTGTATCGCGGGCCGGTCGCTGGTCACTAATGGTGCAGTGGAGGCATACGGCGCAGTCTCACGCCAGCCTGCTAACACTGCCAGCTAGAGAGGCCTGAGCACGGGGTGGAGACCAAAGATTGAGCCGCAGAGAGAGAGAGACAGAGACAGAGAATGAAAATGAGTCATAACAAGTGCAAAAAAAAGAGAGATGAAAGAGAGAGAGAGAGAGAGAGAGAGAGAGAGAGAGAGAGAGAGAGAGACAGAGAGGCAAGGCCAGAGAGACAGAGAGAGAATGAATGAAACTGAGTCATTAGAGGCAATGAAAAAGAGAGAGAGAGCGAGACAGAGGGACGGACAAAGGCACAAAGAGAGACAGAGGGAGAGAGAGAGGCAGGGATGTGAAGGAGGCTGGTCGGGTGATTGGAGCCATGGTGTCCTGACTCCTCAACCCAGGAAGTGAAATTGGTTGTTTCCCTCATTGCCTCCGTTCCCATCTTGGCCCGAGCCTCCAGCCCCCCCCTTCCTTCCCCTCCCCCCCGGGGCTGTCGTAAAGGAAGGCTCTGGCCTGACAGATGAACAGTCGGGACAAGTAACCAAGCAAACCCCCTGACATTTGAGAGAGAGAGAGAGAGAGAGAGAGAGAGAGAGAGAGAGAGAGAGAGAGAGAGAGAGAGAGAGAGAGAGAGAGAGAGGAGACATGGATGGGATAAGAGGAGACGGAAAGAGAAATGGGGAAAAGTAAAAACATAAGATGCCATGAAAGGCGGGCAGGTCCATCATTATTTCTGCCGGATCAGAGCAGGGGTCCTGCTGTGGCATCCGAACCAGAAGACAAGACGTGCACCGAGAGTGGGACGTACATGGGAGAGGGCGTGGTGAGAGAGGGACGTACATGGGAGAGGGCGTGCTGGGAGAGGGACGTACAGGGGAGAGGGCGTGCTGGGAGAGGGACGTACAGGGGAGAGGGCGTGCTGGGAGAGGGACGTACAGGGGAGAGGGCGTGCTGGGAGAGGGACGTACAGGGGAGAGGGCGTGCTGGGAGAGGGACGTACAGGGGAGAGGGCGTGCTGGGAGAGGGACGTACAGGGGAGAGGGCGTGCTGGGAGAGGGACGTACAGGGGAGAGGGCGTGCTGGGAGAGGGACGTACAGGGGAGAGGGCGTGCAGAGAGAGGGAGCCGTTGAGGAACAGGTCACTAGTAGAGGAGTGTTGTTCATAGGCTCGAAAAAATACATCACATTTGACTTGCAGGCAAAGATGAGGGAGAGAGACGGAGAGTGAGGGGGAGAGAGAGAGAGAGAGAGAGAGAGAGAGAGAGAGAGAGAGAGAGAGAGAGAGAGAGAGAGAGAGAGAGAGAGAGAGAGAGAGAGAGAGAGAGAGAGAGAGAGAGAGAGAGAGAGAGAGAGAGAGACAGAGACAGAGGATACAAAGTGAGCGACAGAAAAAGAAAGATGCAGAGAGAGAGATACGTAGAGAGAGACAGACATAGACAGACCGAGACAGAGAGACATAGACAGAGACAGAGACAGAGAGAGACCGAGACCGAGACAGAGACAGACATAGACCGAGAGAGACAGAGACAGAGACAGAGACAGAGACAGAGAGAGCGAAAGGGCCGGTGAGGCAGTAGGGATTTCTGTAGAAACCCACATATTTGTGTCCGTATGCTGTACTTCAGAGCTGCTATCTGCTCGGGCGGAGAGTCCTGTGTCGACGGAAGGATGACGAACCAGAGGACCGTCTGAGGGTTTCCTATCGCAGCTCGTGGGTCTTTCATCCCGGCAGTTATTGGCTTCTTGAACTAGTGCACCCGAGGCGTTTTTGTGATAATTATGGTAATACACAACAGTACAAGTAAGAAATGGATATCAATGAATAAAGAGTGTTATTAATAGGAGTACACTGCCAGTGTGTGTGTGTGTGCCCGGCTGACCCCCCCGTTGATTGTGTGTTTTGTGTCTCTGACGGTTATGACGCCAGTGTTGTTTAGTTACTGTTTTGCGTTGTATTGTATTGTATTATTGCGACTACTGTTGTTAAACCAACTGCCCCTGGGCGACATTAAAGACTCGCGCGCCAGCTTATCTCTGGAAGACAACCGTACAGTGGGACTTTAGACGTTTTCTTCTGGGCGTGAAGACATTGTTTCCCTCCTCGCCATTCTTTCTCTTGTGTCTCAAGTAACACGACAAGAAATATCCTGTTGGTGTTATAGTAAATCGAATAAATTAACAAGACACGTTCCTCAAGTGCTTTTTCTCACTGACACACACACACACACACACACACACACACACACACACACACACACACACACACACACACACACACACACACACACACACACACACCAACCTATTCCAACTTCTATCATTTTCCACCGGGGGTTACGCTTTGAAGTTTAGTAATTTATTTTTATATATATGCATAAAAAAAAAAAATATATATACGCATGCATGTCTGTGCTCCCCTCCCACACACCCAGGGCACCGTGCAGAATGATCCTGGGACCCGCACACAGCAGAGCACGTGGAAACGTATTCAGATGCACGGCGGCACGACCAATCCTCCTCAAGCAAGGCTGGGATCCAAATCCGGGGGGATGGGTGTGTGTGTGGGCGGGCGGGAGGGAGGGAGGGAGGGAGGGAGGGAGGGAGGGAGGGAGGGAGGGGGAGGTGGGAGGAGGACAGCGGGGGAGTGGAGCGGGATGACATGGGACATCAGTGCCCGGGTACATCTGTGCCAGCATATGCAAAGACTCTCTGACCCTCTGCTACCCACTCACCCACAGACATGCCCACCCACAGAGAATGTGTGTGTGTGTGTGTGTGTGTGTGTGTGTGTGTGTGTGTGTGTGTGTGTGTGTGTGTGTGTGTGTGTGTGTGTGTGTGTGTGTGTGTGTGTGTGTGTGTGTGTGTGTGTGTGTGTGTGTGTGTGTGGACAGACGCAGGTATGTCCTTAACGTTATTAACTCTGGCTATTTCAACCAGCGTCATTTGCACAATATCCCACAGTGGAAAAAAACAACACAAAAACAGCTGCATATTCTTCCCAGTTCCCTCCGCGACCCCGACCTTCTCAGTACTGCAACCCCCTCCCCCTCCTCCTCCCCCCCCCCTGTCCTGCTCGGCTGTCTATTAGCAATCAGCTGGTGAAAGCGCTGGTGTCACATCAAAAAGGCGGCGCTCATCACCTTGATCTACGCACATCTCTCCCACACCCCCCCCCCCCCCCCCCCCCCCCCACCCACACACACACACACAGCCTCAGCCCCACTCGCTTCCCCCCTCACTGATGACAGTATCCTGCCACACCCTCGATTCCTGCCGTCCTCTGATCACCCTCACCATCCACATGGATGAGAAACGCTATAGTTAGAAAATATCATCCCCCTCTCTGTCCCTCTCTCTCTCTCTTTGACTGCCTTGATGTGTTTGATCTATTTTCGAAATCACCAGGATTCATGGATCATGTTTCATCAGGCATTGTCACTTATTTGAGTTATTTAGCAAAGGAAATATACGTGGGGCGGATTTTGTGCCTGTGCGATTCTTTCATTTTGCACCCGTCTGTAGGTGGATGGGTTGAGTTTTCAGCATTCTGTCAAACGCAATATATTTTGTCGGTCCCAAAAGGAGAAAAATGTTTAATATGCAAACCGTTGTATGAACTGTGTTACCAAAAGACACTGCAGCAAAGTCTCTCTCTCCCCCTCTCCCTCTCTCTCTCCCTCTCATGGGCAAGTCGAGGCAGAGAGTGTTCAAAGGCCAACCCCTGCTTACCCCTTAAAGTTACGACTCTCTCCCCCCCCCCCCCCCCCCCCCCCCCTCCCCCCCACACACACACACACACACACACACACCCATTAACAGACACCCAAATACAAAGTCACACACACACACAATCTCCCGCCACCATTGGCCTGTTTTCCCACGGGTGATAGCACTATGTCTGTGTCTGGCCACATAATTAAATCCGCAGGGGGGGGGGTGGGAGGAGGGGCTTGTCCAGTGAAGCAATGCCACTCAAGATGACACAGGGACACAGCTGTGGGACAGCACACACACACACACACACACACACAGCGCACGTACGTACAGAACACACACACACACATACACAGACGCATTCCGAGGCATTTCCACGCCTCGCTCATTAGCGTTTGTGTGGAATGGGATTTGCGGCATTCTTCTAAGTCCCCTGAAACAGACAGCGCGGTGTCAGTCCCAGGGAGAACACCATCACGTACACGCAGTGAGGCGGATCCCTTTGAACCGCTTCAGTCTCGCCCCCACAACAGAGAGAATGGAGCTAGGAGGCTGAGGTACAGACACACAAATACAAACATACACACACACACACACACAGTGACAAACACACACAGTGTACGTATACAACACATATACAAAGGATCTTTTTCTTACCTTGCTGCTTTAGTCGCTCACAGATGAACAAACACAGGTGCTTGTCAATGAAATAAACCAACACCTTTGTTGTCTCACAGACAGCCAATGATTGGTGTTGGATTCAAAATGTATAAACAAGCCAATTCTAATCCGGCCAATCCAAGGCCAGTCCAACTGTCCGACTTGAACCCAGTGAACCGAATCACCGGCTCCCTTATCCATCTTAAGTGGGGCAGACTTTCATTTTAGTGGCGTGGACTGGGGTAGAATATTAACACAGGTGATGATAACGAGAGGGAGAGAGAGATGACATCATGCAGTATAAAAAAAAAAGACAAAAATAAAACTGTAAACGTAAGCGGGAAGATTAGAGCGCAATGGTGCTCAGACAGCAAGGCTGTCAAATAATAAAACATTTAACCGCGCTTGAGGTTTAACAGCATTTACTGAAATCACTGATGCCGTCATTACACTTTACGATTCGTACAAGTCTTTATGACGCACTGTAGGGTTCTCAACGAGGTCATGTGGGCAGCCCTGTGTGTGCCTTTGCTTGCGTGCGTGCGTGCGTGCGTGCGTGCGTGCGTGCGTGCGTGCGTGCGTGCGTGCGTGCGTGCGTGCGTGCGTGCGTGCGTGCGTGCGTGCGTGCGTGCGTGCGTGCGTGCGTGCGTGCGTGCGTGCGTGCGTGCGTGCGTGCGTGCGTGCGTGCGTGCGTGCGTGCGTGCGTGCGTGCGTGCGTGCGTGCGTGCGTGCGTGCGTGCGTGCGTGCGTGCGTGCGTGCGTGCGTGCGTGCGTGCGTGCGTGCGTGCGTGCGTGCGTGCGTGCGTGCGTGCGTGCGTGCGTGCATTGCTATTCGTTTGAACACAAATTACTACAAAACGGGTCAAATCAGTCGGGTCGACCGAATACATATTTTTACCACAATAGAGTTTTTACCCAGTTTGATAGAAATGAAAGAAAGGGAAGCTTATTTGAGGGTGGGGTGTGTGTGTGTGTGTATGTGCCTGTGTGCGTGTGGATGCAAGGAGATGTTCAGCTGTAGTGTGGGCCATGTCCCTTACTCTAGGCCTACACGACAGGAAACAAATGGAGAATCGAGCCATCCAAGCACACATTTAAAGACTGAAAACCCCTGCTCACACAGCACGCCCTTCCCTTCAGATCCACACCCAGCCACACATGGCTGGGTAACAAGCACTCCCCCCGCCGCGCGACTACCTCAGCAGTCTCTGGAGGCCTCCGACAGATCTGGATGCATATCTCACATTGTTGATAAGTACCTCGCCGCCTTTAAACATTAATCACAACCCTCGCAGTTTTACTGGTTCGGGGTGCGGTGTAATTAGAGTCTCGGAGAGCGAACAGCTGGCGTTAAGATCAGAATATAGACTCGTGGAGATTACGACGTTTGCGCATCTCGAGTTCATTGCACAGCCTCCGAGTGGGGTTGGCGGTTCTAGGTCGGTGAGGGGTTCTGAGTCTTCGGATGGGGGCTTTACGTCGTGTGCTTGACGGGTGTTTCCTAGCGCACGCCTGAGGGGAGACTTCACCGATTCACCCCTGCACTGATGCTCACGCTTCTCACCTGAGACCGAGAATGAAAAAAGTTTGGGGGAGTATGTCGCTCACGTTAGATCCCCCATGGTGATGGAACGACTGGAACTGGATATTGCATTTATTATACGTATTTATTTTTGAACAGATTTTTATAGGAGGAGCCATATAGAAAAAGCATCAGCAGCTTGTGATTTGTCAACTGTCAACAAACGGATATCAAACTATCTGCACCAGAGGATCAGAGCGTAAAAAGCCCCCGTTCTTTAATGATCTGCCTGATATACTGACAACAACACACCCAAAAAGATGGATGCTTAGTACCGAGTTAATGCGTTTAGAAGCCAAATAAGGACCAAATACAAGCCTCCTATGTTTTTACTTCTGGTGCTCTTTCTCCACGTTACTCATGACATGCAACATTGTGCACACACGGTCGCGCTGTAATCAATACACACCTATACTTGAGTTCTGAGGTAACCTTGTGTATATTAAAGGCCGTCTCGCTGTATGTTAAGGGGCCACAGTGCGCTCGTACCAATAGGACTAGCCGCGACGTACCAGTCGGGGAGGATTGATGAGGCGGCTCGCTGGAGACATCATTAAAAACTAATTAATTTAATTTGCCTTTTTTTATCCCCGAGACTGATGGCACGCAAATTAACAGTGAATGGGATTAATCCAGAGCCGTTTGTGGAAGATCTACTGGGAAATGAGAAGAGTAGAGGGTGGGACATTTACAGCTGGGATGGGGATCAGATATTAACGTACAGCCAGAGATATATGTCTGACAATTGAGAGAGAGAATTAATCTCCCATGTCTCCTCCCTCCATTCAGAGAATCCTCGCCCCGACTGAATCCCAGGACAATTGATCTACTTCCAATCTTCATGTTGAGCCTGTAGATGTAGAGCTGTGAAGCTTTGCTTCTTTGCAATCACATTGTCTGCTCTTGAATCTTCTGGGTTTCTGCACAGCAATCGTCAGACGTTTGCTATGAATAAAGGGGGGAGGGCACCACACAGAGTGTAGGGAAAGTTTGAGTGAGGCCCTATGGAGGGCAGAGAGAGAGAGAGAGAGAGAGAGAGAGAGAGAGAGAGAGAGAGAGAGAGAGACAAAAGGGAAAGGAGCGGTAGAGAGAAGAGAGAGCTGTGAGCAGAGTACGAAGCACCAGTCCACCCTGGCTCTTAGATCAGCCCACCTGACCCCGTGTCGTCCCAGGGGGAGAGGAGGAACGAGCGGTAAAACCACACCCAAAGAGGAGCCACAACGGCCCAGTGGTGCACTTCCACCGTACAACCAGAAGGCCGTTGTGTGTTCCGGTCTGACCCCGCCCACTTCCCGGAGCGGACCTTTACGCCCGTAACGAGCGCCGTGGTGATTTATGACCGCTTCAGAGTGACCATAAAGCGGAGGTCCGGACCGCAGCGGGGAGCGGCCGATAGCGCCCGGCCTTGGCCTGGCTGTGAATGGATCCTGACCTTGGACACGTTAACCTCCCCGGGGGATTCATTAGTGCTCCACAAAAGCCACAAGCAGCGATCGCGTTGCGTCGTAAACGGCTTAGCACTTAGCCTCCTGTTTACCCAACGGGCTGTTGTGTGCTTTGTGATCCGCGAGGCCTTCGCTGGGCTGGAAGGCACTGGGCGGCTCGCTGTCAGGGGTGGGCGTCGCCACTGATTTGCCTCATCGGTTAGAATCCGATTCACCATGTCGGGAATCGATTAATTTCCGATTCTATCCGATTTGATTCAATATCGATTCGGTTATTCGGAAATTTCAGTTGCGATACCAATTTTGCTTCGATATGAAATATATTCTGATAGAACTAATGCTGTAAATTGTACAAGGAACCCTCGAACCTGGTGCATTATTAAAAATATTAATGTTTACATTCAGAATCAACCCCAAAGCAGGTCTTACACATTATATCTTATTTGTATCAGATTCTGTACAGTAGTCAAGTAAGTAGCCTACTGTTACAAGGGATGTAATTAAAAGGACATTACAAAATCTGAACAGATCTGAGCAGAGTCGCTGTATCCCCTCGCAGTCTCTGCAGAAGATCAGACGAGGTGAAACCGGTGGCCTGGATCAATTAGCCCTTCATTAGGCCAGGTTCCATGGTGTGCCTCCCTTGTTTAAGGTCGAGGTGTGGCCTCTCCCCCAGAAGGTCGTGTGCATCTCATGGATTCTCAGCGACCGGGAGCACCCGCACAAGTCATAACAGCTGTCAAAACGGCACGTTACCCTGGCAACCGTCTCTCTCTCTTGCCACAACAGAGGTAACCACCTTGGCACGGCAGTATGCTGCTGTAAAAACAACAAATGCTGAATATGAAATTAGAGAGAGGGAGCGAGAGCGTGGGAGAGAGCGAGGGGGATGGAGAGAGAGATAGCGGGGGAGAGAGAGAGAGCGGGGGAGAGAGAGAGAGCGGGGGAGAGAGAGAGAGCGGGGTAGAGAGAGGGAGGCAGAGAGAGAGGGAGACGGAGATTAAGAGATATTGCTGCAGTGTCTTTGGGAGCACAGCACACACAACGGTTTGCTTGTTAAACATTATTCTCCTTTTGGGACCGACGTTGTATTGTATGTGACAAAATGCTGAAACCTGCCATCCAGCAGTAGACAGACAGGTACAAATGAAAGAATCGCTTCGCTACGCACAAGAAAACACATAAACACACCCACATGCACACTCATACCCTACACACACACACGGACACACACACCTTCCTCAATCAAATGAGTGACAGTTCCTTTTGAAAAAATGCTAGATACATTTATCTCGATGATTTTTAAAACACATCAAACATGTCGAGGCAGTAAAACTGGCACAGAAATACATCCACACATAAAAAAAGCCAATTGTTTTTCTTCAAAATTCATTGGCGGTCAATAACAGGTTGTAAATAAACCAGGTAGACAAGGAGGTAATAAACTGTGACCGAATCAGGAATTACTTGCACAGCACTAGGGTACAATTTTGAGATTCAGTTATGATGTTTACAACTGGAGATAAACTGGGTATCTTTGGTTGAACACTTTCATTAAATCCATTTTGAAACGGATTAAGTGATACTGCTAGACTTGCTCTGTTTCGTCCTATACCATCGGACTTGCAGGCCTGCTACGTAACCTTTGTTTCCCTCCAGGGGAGTAAGCCAAGACTACGCCTGCCATGTTAAATTCACGATAACAACCAAAAACAAACACATCTCTAACACCGTCAAACACTATGAAAAGTCGTCTTTGTGTTGTGAACGAGGTTGAGAACAAGCAGTGGACCCTCCCCTTGTTGCCATGGGTACTCAGCCAGGGCTGGCCTTGATAAACGGCGCTGGTGTGCAGAAGCCCAGGCACACTATAACTCCACACTACAGAATCCAGGCAGGCAGACGGCGCTGAGAGCATTATTCTCCCCTGGACTGCTATTGTCACTCTTTTCCCTCTGTTTTATCTGGCTCATCCCGGCGTGTCTGCCGTCCGCGGCATGGTACTGCCACCGGCAGCCATGTAACTCTTGGAGATTCTCATTACTGCTGGGCAGGCCAATCACAGAGATGATTGCCTTCCGGAGAGCGGGAAGCCTCCATTACTGCTCCGGAGAGCTTTCGGCGTTGTGGCTGAATGGGACCCAGCGTGGCCGACCGACCGTTGTGTAATCCCAGCCGTGCAGCGAGCTCATATTTCCGAGTGCAATAGCGTTTCTAAAATAAGAGTAACATCATAGCTCCCTGGAGAACGAGTTGGGGAGAAGGTTGACACGAGGACAGATGTAAAACCACACCCTTTCATATATTACCGTGTGCGTACCTAAACGATGACGAATGGGGTTGTCTTAGGCGGTGTACTCCACAATGGAAGATACAGGGCAGAGGACAACCGAGGTCAAACAATGGATTACCATACGGTCTGAGTTATCATCAGTCGCGCTGCGAGACAAGAGCCGGATGATCAGGGAAAACAATCAAGAAAACCTCATTATAGAATTAGCAGCAATAAGGCAAAGCTTTAGGGCTACACATAGGGGCCCACAGAGATGAGGCAGATGAGAAAGGATAGTTGATTAAAGAACAAGGGGAAGAGACTGTTTCAGAGTTGTTCCCATACCGAAACCAGTATCGGAAATTCCTCTGATACTGCCTCAAATACAGTAACACTACGTTGTTATGCTGCGTTCGTTAATGGTCAGAGGTGGAACGTCGGAATGGGAAACGCGTCATCTCTGACCGACATGCGTTTGAGCTCCCAAGTCTGAAAAACATGGATGCATGTACGCTTAACTTCAAGATTACAAATGTATTATTATAATTATAATGTTAATGATCTATTTCTGAAAAAAAGAAATTGTCAACAGTAAGTGAACTATACATTGCTGTCATCACAACAGAACCCTTCAATAAGAACAAGCGGTATAAGTAATTACAATAGATGCCTAACCGATGTAGCTAGATGCTGTATCTGTATATACTCTGGCTGATACTCAAGTTCAGGAATCTGAATCAGTGTCGAGAAGGGGGGAAAAAAGAAAAAAAATAGTGGAACATCTCCAGTCTGTTGCCTGTTCTTTCAATGTGCTCAGGTTCGAATGCTTTCTGCACAAGTCCTTCTTCTCGACCTTGGTAGAGATGCTGTGTTGCCAGTTAAAGCCAGCGTGAGTGTGTGTTGTACAGAGGTAAAGACATCTCGAGACGAAACTACATGTCGGCAGTGCCGTTTTCAGACCGTCTCTGCTGCTAAGGACACTTGGAGGTTGATTACAAACGCCAGGAAATGATTACAGGACTGATGAAGATGCATTAGGCTCTGTACTTCTATCTCGAATGAGTTTGTAGTCATGTGAGTTCCTGGTGTGTGTGTGTGTGTGTGTGTGTGTGTGTGTGTGTGTGTGTGTGTGTGTGTGTGTGTGTGTGTGTGTGTGTGTGTGTGTGTGTGTGTGTGTGTGTGTGTGTGTGTGTGTGTGTGTGTGTGTGTGTGTGTGTGTGCATGTGTGTGTGGGTCTGTGTGTGTGTGCACGTGTGTGTTTAACGGCTTAATGGTTAGACACAATGACAGACAGCTAGAAATCGTGCCAAATCTTCTCCCCATCCCCAGATTTTATTAATAACTCGGTATCTTTCACCATTGTTTCATTGTCATCGCGGACACCTCTGACAATGCCAGCTGCTCTACTGTTAGCTAGACCATCAGTAGCGCCGCGGGCTGCTAATCACCCCAGTCCATCTCCACCTAGACCCCTATTATACACTGCCAAATTACTATAGCCTGGCAAAGCCAAAACACTGGGTGATGCAATGCCCGACTTTCTCTGCCACGGCTTGAGCAGTAAATCTCCCTCAAAAACGGCCGCTGCCAAATGAGAGGTATCTGCCGAGCATCCTCAAAATGTCACCTCTTTCTTCAAGTGGTTGGCCTCTCCTTCGTTGTCCCTTTGACCGGTCCCGGCATGAACATCATCAGAGCTTCGTGGTCAACGGAAGAAGGCACTGCTGCAGGCTACAGCTGCGCTTTGGCACTCCTCATCCACGCCGTTGAGATGCCTGACGCGTCAATCACGCATCGAGGGATGGAGGGGAGGCGGGACTTGATGGCGCGTCAGGGTGGCAGACGAGGGGCACTGCACGAGTGACATCTCACTGCAGTAAGTAACATTAAACTAAGAGCTGCAAGTTCAGCATTTCTTTGTCTGGGAGGCACGACACTTAAATGGTAAATGGTAAATGGACTGTATTTATATAGCAATTTTCTTACAAATGGCCACTCAAAGTGCTTTACAATATTGCCTAACATTCACCCATTCACGGGTGAATTCAACCATGCAAGGCGACCGCCAGCTCGTCGGGAGCAGTCAGGGTGAGGCGTCTTGCTCAGGGACGCCTCGACACTCGAACTAGCAACCTTCCTGTTACCGGCCGAAACCTGCTCTACCTCCTGAGCCACATGCCGCCAATTACAACTTAAAGGTCTGGACACCAGCAGGTCGCAAAGAGCGACCCCCCCCCCCGAAACCAAGCCCCGCAATGCACACGTTTCTGCCCACCATCCCCACCCCAGACCCAACCTGCAGCCTGCCGTCCCCAATGAGCGATGGCGTGACGCCAGGACAGCACACCAGCAATCATCTCCCACTTCCCTGATTCGACACGTCCCCCCCGGGGGGCCGCGGCTGATTGGCATTCATGGCCAGTGCTACGGTCACACACTCCATTACGGGTCTCATTACGTGGAACCGGGCCCCCCGGGGGGGGGGTCCGGGCAGGTGGCGCGTGGACGGGCGGCGAGAAGGTGACGGCTGGAGGTTCTCTCCTTGAAGAGTGTGTTCCCTCCTCTCCCCTCCGGGGGCCGGGGGCCGGGGGCCAGGAGGGCTCTGCTCCCAGCGCTAATCCAATGTTTGTCTGACACCGTGGATGATCCTTTAATCCAGAATGCTGCTCGACCATCTCCAGCCAGCCAGCATGCCAGCTGAGCCAATCACCAGCCCGTACAGGGCTTTAAGCGCACGCACACACACACACACACACCACAAGCTAGGATACAGACACCAGCTGTTGGACTCAGCTGTTTGACAGAGCCTAGTGATAGAGAGTGTGTGTGTGTGTGTGTGTGTGTGTGTGTGTGTGTGTGTGTGTGTGTGTGTGTGTGTGTACGCCCATGTATGATTGTGTGTGTGTGTGTGTACGCCCATGTATGATTGTGTGTGTGTGTGTGTGTGTGTGTGTGTGTGTGTGTGTGTGTGTGTGTGTGTGTGTGTGTGTGTGTGTGTGTGTGTGTGTGTGTGTGTGTGTGCGTGCGTGCGTGCGTGCGTGCGTGCGTGCGTGCGTGCGTGCGTGCGTGCGTGCGTGCGTGCGTGCGTGCGTGCGTGCGTGCGTGCGTGCGTGCGTGCGTGCGTGCGTGCGTGCGTGCGTGCGTGCGTGCGTGCGTGCGTGCGTGCGTGCGTGTGCTTGCGATTACGTTTATACAGGCAAAGCATGTGCAAGGGATAGCAGCAAATTACCCAAAATCGATTCGTCATCCAAACATAAACAAATCAAGAGCGAACATACGGCATCAATCGGACGGCATGGAGAGAGACAGAGAGACGGAACCAGAACGAGGCAGATCAGCCTCACCTTCTAAACCCTGCTTGTTATTCACACCAGCCACAGGGAGTGTTTTGCCCAACGCTGGGCGTGTGGAGAACAGAGCCTCCAAACGGACTGCCTTTATCCAGCTCTTTTGTAACCAGCGGCCACTCAAAGCGCTTTACAATATCCCCTAACATTCACACATTCATGCACACATTCACACACCGACGGCGGAGTCAGCCACGCAGGGCGACAGCCAGCTCGTCAGGAGCAGTCAGGGTGAGGTGGTCTTGCTCAGGGACACCTCGACACCCGAGGATCGAGCTAGCAAACCTTCCGGCTACCAGGTGACCCGCTCTACCTCCCGAGCCACATGCCGCCCACCAGCTCACCTCACAGAGAGCGGCACCGAGCAGAACATCGTTGGAACGAACGAGCAAAGCGTGCAGCCACGGCCCGACGCCCGAGCCTTTCAGGAGGAGACGACCCTCCAGGAGACGGCCGGGTTGTGCCGCCACGGAGGCAGTAAAAACCTCGGCGAGGCCCGGAGGACACGACCGCGGGAGACACGCCGGCGGGTTCCAATAAATCACCTCATCCTTCTTCCCAAGTAGCAGCCGCTGGACGTTAATCAGAGCAGAGCATCTGGGGCGCAGAGGGGGGAGGGAGGGAGGGAGGGAGGGAGGGAGGGAGGGAGGAGGGGAGGAGGGGAGGAAGGGAGTGGGGGGAGGGCTGCAGCAGGGAGGATAAGTTAGGGTAGTGTGTCGCTGACTCTCCGGTGTTCCAGACGGCAATGGGAAGCCTTTGTAGTTCCTCTAAGGTAAAGGAGGATGTGGGGGGGGGGGGGGGGGGGGGGGGGGGGGGGG
>NC_079425.1:3266834-3314334 GCF_026213295.1 Gadus chalcogrammus
TTCAGCGACGCGTGACCTCAGCATTTAAAAACAATCCACATGGCGCTCCCTACGTCCCGGCCCTCCATGCTGCTGTCACGGGCTGACATCGGTTCAACTCAGACCTGACCTCCCCCTAATTGGAAACGCATGGTACGTCTCAAATGCCCCCCCCCCCATTCTGGAAGGGTGCCGGTGTTTGTAAATGTCACGCAGGACAGTCACGGCACAGTTATACAAATATTTATGTTGAAGACCAATCTTGGAGATAAAGATTTAAAATGTATGTTTTGGGAAAAACCTGGTGAATCCCGCTCACCGCTATCTTCATAGGCTATGCCAGTCCATTCTATATGTGCTGTTGAGGTTTTCTTTTTTACACCGTCTAGTGCTTTCTATTTCTTCATGTGCGCATTCCAGACCTTCTGCATTCGGGTCAAACGATGAACGTTCCCCCTGAGAACCGGCTTCTCGCTCGTTGAGTGGAATTCTGGCATTGCCCATCCCACGCTTCCAGTGCACGTCTTATCTTAACAACAAACTGTAGTCATTAGGCTGCACATAGACACACAGGTTTATACTCCTCCTCTCGCTTCTGAGAGGTCTGAGGTCAGACCTGCACTGTATCGGTCACTACAGGTCAACGCCCCCTTCATACACTCCTCCGTTCTGCCGGGGATGATGACCGTAGCCAAAGGCCAGGGGGCACCCCTTCATTAGATTGTATTGTGTTTGTTTATGGAACAGGCTTCTCGTCTTATTCAAGTTTAAACCAGCCTTAGGAGACACATTCTCCCACGGCCTCACCATCTCTCTGCTCTCAGAGAGCAAGAGAATGAAACGAAATGAAAAGGCTTACATAAGTAAGATTGGTTGGATCTGGAAATTCAAAGCCCCCTTTTCATTTCTAGGCTTGACTGGCAAACCAACGATGTTCTTTCAGTTTGGTTGATCTTTTTTTATATTTTTTGTTTTGATCGTACTCTACTTTGTGTCGTTTTTAACATGAACTATTCTCTGTATGGGAGAAAGTAATGATTTTGATCTCTACGAAGAAAAAAGGTTTTTCCCCCACTTAAACTGAACACAAACCGGTTTATGTCTCTGTTCCTGTCGTTGTGTTGCTTACATTCCTGATGGCTCTTATTTAAAGTACGGTGGTCACGCCACCTCAACGGCCCCCTGGTTTCCCAGGCTCCGGGGGCAACGTGATGATCAGGAGCACGGTAAGACGCAGACGGGAGGCGGGCCAAAGCCCTGGTGCCACGCGGGTAGAGCGCCGGGCTCTGCATCTATGGCGTCCACACCAAACCACAAGCTGCTCTTTACCGGCAAATTGATTAAGCTTTTTTGATTCGTTTTTTAACCGATTATCATGTTGAGGGAAGGAATTATGTTCATGTACAAATGGTTTAGGTTTCGAATATGAATTTGAAAGTGGATAACTTTTGGTGTAAAGTTCGAAATGGTTCAATTATGTAACACTCTTTTAGTATAAAAAGTGTTATATTAGGGCGATGGATAAGTAAGGTGAAGGTCAGGCCGGGTTGAGGATCAGAACTCTGCTACAGAGATTTACATTTACATTTAAGGCATTTAGCAGACACTTTTATCCAAAGCGGCTTACAATAAGTACATTTGTCAGAAGAGAGAGAAACAAGAATATATCGCTGCCAGTACAGTAAGGATGTTCATAGAACCAAGTGCCAAGCACTAACCATCACTAGGTTAACCCATTCCCCATATACAACAAAGATAGCTAGGATTAAGACGCTAATATTTCGAAGCTCCAGAGAGATTCTTCACGGCAACATCAAGGCAAGACAAACATCCCGCCAAAAGAATTATTTCAAGGGCATACATCTTACCCATAGAATACGATAAGATGCAATCCCTTATCCCGCATAAATTCCGCTTACCTCAACTGCAACAAGGCCAAGGCAGCCTCTTCCTTTATATGAATATATTGTTCCATGGTCTGCACTAAATAATAAATACCAGGAACGAAACACAAAAATAAAATACAAAATAAAAGCGCCAAGACTCCAGCGTGAGACCAGATTGAGCGTTCCCCGAAACACAAGACCCTGCTGACCTCTTCCTCAACCCAGCTGCAACGTATTTACATTGATTATGTTGTTGCTTTAAAAAGGGTCACATCACAGACGCTGCATCTGCTCTTGATGCACAGAGAGTGAGTACTCTCCCTGGAGCCGCGCGGCTTCGATTACAGCGCCGTGTCGAGTGTAGCACCTCTCTCTCTCTCTCTTTCTCTCTCTCTCCGAAATAGTGCTGAGGCACCAGCGTTCCCGGCACAGCCATCAGCAGGGACCCAGGCCGGGCCGCCCCCCCAGGGGACGGGAAAATGAATCCCACGTCCTGGAGTGTGGTGGATATAGGCTGAGTGCTCTGCGCTCCATTAATATCTCATGCTGGCGTCATTGGCAAACACGCATTGTCTTAGCCATGGGCAAAGCTAAAGATTGACAATAGATGGAGCGTTTTTGTGTTTAAAATAGAATTTACGTGCAGAATGTCAACGCCGATTCCCGAGAGGAGAATAATTGCATATGGACAGAAACCGCCCAGCCAGCAAATTAAAATCGGTGAGTCTGAGGGATGTGATCAATATCTAATATTTCAGTGATGGTTCAATTCAAGCATTCAAATGGGAACCCAAGCTTGGGGCTGGTCCACTGAGACAGGACATTAAACACTGCAAAAACATAAAGCTCTGAAAGAAAAATAACGTTGCATGATTTATGATCAGCATGCAGAAGATGATATTCAGGCATAAGTTTCTATTCAACAGAGTATACAGCCACCAGAGACTGAGGACAATGGTCATAAATTGCTGTCCATTCTCTGCACAGTGTGCTGCCCAGCTCCCTCTCTCACAATAGCAAGCAGGGAACAGAGTGCAGACTGCACCTACCTGTTCTGACACAGTAGTAGCATGTCTACAAGGTAGAGAGCGGGAGACAGAGACAGACAGAGAGAGTAGAGCGAGGTAGAGGGAGAGAGGTAGAGATAGAGTACGAGAGAGAGAGGTAGAGATAGAGGTAGAGAGGTAGAGGTAGAGAGAGGTAGAGAGAGAGAGGTAGAGAGAACGAGAGAACGAGAGAGAGAGAGAGAGAGAGAGAGAGACACACACACAGACACACTAGGGAGGGAAGAAAGGCAGAGGGAGGCAGAAAATCATTGTCTGATTGATCACCTGGTGTGGGGAGGATTACGCGGTGGGGAGGCGGCGGTCGAGATCTATGCTATAGCAACAAAGGCGGGATTACGTATTCAGTGTGATAAGAGCAGTGTGGGGACCCAAAGCGCTGCAGGATCACCACCAGTAAGTGTAGCAGGCCCTCTGATAGAAGCCTCACTAGTCATAAGGCCCACAGATCGTTACTGTATGTATTGTATCCATTCAGACACAACCGTTTTAACAGCATCACAACATGGGTAGGAATTGACCAGTACAGTACCACTCTAAACGGTCCAATTGAGAGTCATTACGTTGAACATTACTGTGATTTACGAATTTGGTTTCTATCAGACTAAAACTGAAAGTACTACACAAGTACTTAAGCCCCACAGATCGTTCAAAGATGTGTTGTAGACATAACAATACAGACGCAACTACAAGTTATTTTAACATCATCTCAACATGCATATGAAATAACGTGCACTGCAAAGTACCACTCGCAACAGTCCAATTGAGAATCATTACGTTGAATTTTATTGCGATTTATGAATTTGGTCTCTATCAGACTAAAACCAATAGTACTATAAGGCCAACAGATCGTTAAAAGATGCATTGTAACCATAACAATGCACACAGCCAGGGCCGACGGACTGCGGGGCAAAGTGAGGCAGTCGTGGGGGGCCCCAAGGCAGAGCCCATGGCAATAAAAAAATATATATATAAAAAAAAAAAATCTTTTGAATTATCCACCAGCCCATAGTGTTAGCAGTCGCACACGGCCACGCCCCCCCCCCCCGCCCCCCCCCCCGTCAACAACTGTTCCCCCCCCCCCCGTCCCCCCCGTCAACAATTGTTCCCTACCCCCCCCCTCAACAATTCAGTGCAGGGGGCTGGTAGGGGGAATTCGGGGGGGGGGGGGCCCATCAGTACCTCTTGTATACAGGGCCCAGGATTTGGTGCAACGGCCCTGCACACAGCCATGTTAATTCAACATCATCACAACATTCATAGGAAATAACTTGCAAAGTACCACTCTAAACAGTCCTATTGTGATTTAAGAATTTGGTATCTATCAGACTAAAACTTGTGTTTCGCTTGCCACATATTTAGATCGGTCTAAGGGAATATCTCCTCAGCATTACTGTACTACAAGACAAGGATCACGTTGAGCCGATATGTTTTACGGCAATACGATACCACTTAAAGACAATGAATCAATACTAGTGAGATTAAGCTCAGCCCTACAAGCGGAGACTATTAAAGTGAGCGCAGCTTTCAAAATGATTGATTTGATAATCAATTTGTCGATTTCCATCTTTCACACTTGGTTATAGTGAAAACGATGTTTCAAATTCTAAATTCATAACAAAAAATAGGAATTATATAAAAATAAAGGGGGAAGAAATTAAACAAATCTGGATTTCCGAGTCAAAACAAACATTCAAAAATGTGAGTAGCGGCCTTGAAAAAAATCCCCAACATGATTCGGGATAAACAAAAATCGACATTGTTTTGGAGACAAGAAGCCTGTTGGAGACAGACAGGCTTTGTTCAGACCACGGCTTCCATATCAATTTATTTGAGGACTTGGGCGCAGACAGACCTCAGCCATGTCCGCGATCCTACCCCTCCACCCAACCACCTCTCTGTGTCTGCGAATGTTCCCAGCCTACTTTCCAATTATTCCCCGATGATCTCTATAAAACGTGTCCACTGGCGAGATGAGTTGGGTCGTGTGTGTGTGTGTGTGTTTCCGTTGGCTGGCAGGCTAGATTGGGACTCATCCAGTAGCACGCCCTGGGGTTTGGATGTAAAAAGGAGAGTGATTTTCTATGCCTACAGCTCATCCTTATCACAAAGGAGAATTCCTGATGTGTAAAATTGCATTCCACAGACATTCCCAGGGAAAATGTTGTTAAGCAAGGCCATGGAGAGAAATGTCTCTACACCTCTATATGTGTATACAACACACACACACACACACACACACACACACACACACACACACACACACACACACACACACACACACACACACACACACACACACACACACACACACACACACACACACACACACACACACACACACACACACCTCAGTTAATGGAGATTTCTTATGCCAGCAGCTGAAGTGCACCCTTGCCCAGCTGATAATGCAAAGGGGGGGACACCTTTAGTAGCCACCATTGGGGATATGGTGAGCCCTGAAGTGGGCTGTACACTGAAGGACTGCGGCAGTTAAGATGTTCCCTATCTGGGAGGAATATTAAAGACTTCCCCATGTTTCTATTCTGATCGCACCTCAAATATGGGACTTCATTACAGATATATATTTAGATAAATATATTATATTTAAATGTTTGCAATTTATTTGATACACACTATATATATATATATATATATTCTGTCTGAATTTATTTCAACTCACACAAATTGCAAAAATCTATTCTGATGAGGTTTTATGGACACACATATATATATATAGATATAAATGCAAAACCTCTTCAGAATAATATCCATGAGGCATGTTGAATAGCGACTCACACAATGGACCCTAATCCTATTACTCTGTGAAATTAAACTATGGACAAGCACCTCAGATAAGTATCAATGACTCCCCACATCCCAATGCTAGCCGCCAAATTAACCGGATGGAGTGGCCGGTCTCAATGTGGACGCAAGCCTGCCTTCTCCTGCTGCTTGGATGGACTGTCACAATGACTGAGATGGCAGCGATGGAACACCAATCACCACATGAGCAGGCTCCAGCACCTGTTCATCACACAAGGACCTCCTCTGAACCGGCCCGAGCCAGCTCCTGCCCCGCCGACCCCCAGTCGGGGGGATTACAACCCTGTGTGAGTGAGGGAGGGGGGACAGCCCGGCCCTGGCGCGCCCCTGCTGGCTCCGGGGGAACGCGAGCTGCACACTTCCCCTGCCACGTCGGGGCATCAGACGGACGGCCTCCTGGAGGACACCAGGAACCACCGCGGAAGAATCACTGTCTGCTTCAGAACATTAAGATCCTTATGCTCACGGTGCTTCCAGCCAGCCAAGAAGATCGACGCAAAAAAAATACCCCTAAATAATAATGAGCTAATAAAAAAAACACTATCTTGTTAATAGTTTTCCCAGTGCCTCGTAATTGCTTAATTGTAAAGACTATATTTCCGCCGTGAATCTAACAGACGTGCAGCCTCATGTTAAAGGGCCATCAGTTTCGTAATGTGGCCTGGATGGTTGGGGGGGGGGTGGGGGGGGTCCCGGCCGGCCCACCAGCCCCTGCCACCTGTCCTTCACCCTCCCTCAGGGCGCTCGGGGAAGAGGCATGACCAGATGGCTGCTGAGGTCCAGGCGTCATCTACACAGGAGCCTCTTCTTCCCCACCCCCAGCCTCACCGTCACCGAGAGACTGGTCCCACCACCTCCTCCTCCTCCTCCTCCTCCTCCTCCTCCTCCACCCTCTGACCCCCACACCCCAACACCCCACCCCCACCCTTCACAAACCCCAAACCCCCAAGCTCGTCAGTGCTGCATGACTGGGCGAACATAGTTCCCCCACCCAAATGAATAACCCATCACTTTCAGTGCAGCTGCCTGACTTGGGAGTAGCAGAGCTTAGCAAGCAAATAGCGTTCCCCCAGTTATTGGCGAAAGGCTGATTATAGAATTAAAATCTGTAACATCATGGATAACCCGAAAGCGTCCAATTATGCAGATTCCCACAAAGCCTGGTTTCCACGGCACGGCCAAACCGCGCCAGTCGCTGAAGTACCAATCATTTTATGTGAACGTTGCACTTGGGGGGAAGGGCTGGAAAGCAGGCACGGAGAAGGGGCGAGCTAATGTCCAGAATGGGTCCGAATGATCACACCATTCTTCTGTGCTGGTTCACAAGGCTCTCCCATCTCGCTGACATTACCTTCAATTAGTTTCAGATAGCAGCAGTGTGGATGGGGTGCTGGCACACACGAGCAATCAATACACGTCCATAGAAAATTATTTCCCTCTCCGATCGCGTCATCGCCGGGCGGGCAGCGATCCAATTTGCGAGTAAACCGTATCAGGACAGGGATTAGCAAGTTCACCCGATTATGGATTTCAACTACAGTTCCACCAGAGAACAACACCGTTGTTCAAATTGGCACAGAGAGGACCCTAGGAACAACAGATTAAAGCAATTTGTTCAACAATATAATAAAACAGCCCGACATTGTCAACGAATGACAGACGCAACTGCTGTTGGTTAGTGGGTCTGATGATGTGGATAATAATTAACAGTATGGGCTGTGGTGGATTGACTGGCGGTGGATACAGATGCTTCAGCTGTAATTAACAGCAATTAACAGTTTGGCAGCCAGCCAGGGAGATCAAGGTCAGCGTGCCCTTGGTCATGTTCAGTAAATATCTGATGGTTCACTTAGTCTTAAACAGATTTCTGAAAAAAGGGACAGTCAGGCCTATCCTAAAATGAGAAGCAACATATAAAGTTCATCATCATCATCATATCAGATTCAATACAAGGTTTTAAGAAGATCCTGAAGGGACTGGAATCCGTACGCTATCTGTTACTTGATCTGGTTATTTCCAACATGACAACTGTTTTCATTTACATTTACATTTAAGGCATTCAGCAGTGCACACTTTGATCCAAAGCGACTTACAATAAGTACAATTTGTCAGAAGAAAGAGAAACAATATATCGCTGTCGGTACAGTAAGGATGTTCAAAGAACCAAGTGCCAAGCACTAACAATCGCTAGGTTAACCCATTCCCGTACACAACAAGATAGCTAGGATAAGATAGGATTAAATAATACTAAATATTAATGTCAACATTAATTAAATAATTGTTGTTGGTACAGTAACCTATTACCTCCTTGTGTTTTGGAGCAATCAGTGAACATAGGAGAACCTCACATTGCAGGAGTTCTTACTGGGATGAGCGCAAACAAGCAGAGGCTAATGAGGAGGCCATTACAGAAGAGGACTGCAGCCGAGCAATCAGCAGTAAACACAAGTCATTATCCCGGAGAAGGCTTCCACCGAACCGTATCAAATACACTTTACTGATCAGTAACAAATGGAAACGGGAAAACAGCATCCCGCTCATCCCGTCTTGTGATCAGACAATTAGCGTCAGATTCTTTTCATCTTGATCCCGGCTTGATCAATAACTTGATTTACATTAGGGGTTGGTCGCTGTATTTTGTGATCGACCTCTGTGAATGTGTGAATCTATGTTGACGGTAGCTAGAGCTAGGGAAAGGTGTTGAATTTGGCATTGAAACTAATGGGCTTTGTTGACCCTTCCATTGGTTTTCCTAAAGAAACCCTTTTTAATAAGAATCCTTTTTAATAAGAGAGTTCCTTAAGAAACGCATTGCAGCATATTTTTGTTGGTTGTCCATTGGACAACCAACAAAAATATGCTGCAATGAGTTTCACACCATGGTGGCTAAAGAACATGGGCCAGGTGTGTTTTGTTTTGTAACACACCATGTTTCCAATAAAGTTGTTCTCAAAAAAAATGGACGTTTTCATGTTTTACGGAGAGGCAGCAAAGTCCACACTGTCTTGTGTGGGGTCAGAGAGTAGATTGAAAAAACAATGTTAAATGACGTTTTAATTAGGTGTTTCATTAGCTTTGTGTTCAGAAGTAGTGATGTATGAAATGAACGCCCGTCAGCAAGTAGCCCGTTTAGACATTGTAAGTGAAGAATCAGCCCACACATCATTTGGATTCATTTCCATTTCCAGTAATAAAGTTCACAGGTACATAAACCCTGCTTTTCCAAAGTAAAAACACTCAAGGTTAAGTATAAACTGAAAAAAAAGAATAGAGTAGAATCAGACATCCCTGTGTTCTCATCCTGACAAACTCAAATTCTTCCCTGCATTCAGAAAATTCCCAACACCACGACGTCAATCTCAGAGAGTCAATCACAGAGAGTCGATGTCCATCTCAGAAAGACACAGCCTCCCTCCCCTGAATCATAGCTTCCACACGTTTGAGGTCTGCAACGAGACCCTTCCACCGCCTCACACACACACACACACAGAGCCCCGCAGAGCGCCAGCACACACCACCACCCTCCTCCTCCCCTCTGAGTGTGACTCATTGACATGCCATGCCCGTCTTCGTGCGGATCGCTACCAAGTATACATTAATGTACGAAGCGGGCGAACCCGGTCCGGCATTCATCTCCGTAAAAAAAGGGAGCGAAAATCCAATTACCTCCCAGTGTGGGGAGAGCCAATCGTGTCCAGGATCTGGAACACACTCTACCTGGGTAATTGCAACCGTTGAGTTCCCCCTGCTCTGAAACCCGGGCTAATTCCCAATACGGTGGAGGGGGGGGGGGGCCTGCATGTTCACACCACTACCCCCCGTGCCTTCCTCTTTCTTTAAGTCCACTGATGTCCATTAACGGAGAGGCTGCTGCCTGCTGGTTCTTGCGCCGCCTCTCGTCCCTAGAGACACGCGGAGCGTCTCGCCTGATCTTGTCTGGCTCTGCCGTTTGTCGCCAGTGTGGAGTTTTTTTTTTCTGCTCCGTGTCTTCGAGGGCGGACTCCGGCAGCTCATGATGTGACACTGGAGAGAGACCTCATCTATCTTGCAGTCGAAAAAAAAAAGGAAAACGAACCTCTTTTATTTTTTCCTTTCTTTCTTTCTTTCTCTCTCTCTCTCTCTCAGGAGCGTTTCAGGGGTTTGGTAACCATAGCAACAACAATGCACAGATAAAGCCCGAGATGCATGGGCAGAACGTACGCACGAACAGACCGCTCACTCTTGTTGGATCTACACACAGATTGTGTTTTGATGGCATTGGTTTTATCACTTCAAGTCACGGCTGCTCGCTACACAGCTCGCGAGTCGACACATAAAGACACAGTTCATAAAATATTCTGTGCATCACTTAAATCGCTCTTGGTCAATTTGTTCAACTGATCACACCTGGTTAAATACATCATGAAGAGAGAGAGAGAGAGAGCGAGTAACGGGTGACAAAACAACTAAACAGCCACAGAGACAAAACTAACCATCTTCCTCTGGATTTATATAACAGAGCCAATAAAAGACCAATGATTCTTCCCAATCCAATCTTGCTTGCCAAAGGCACAACTCCCACTGATGTGTACTATGTGCCCTAACCTTTTAAACCGGTGAACAGCAGGGGAAAGCAGAGAACACAAATGCTGCAGCTGAGAGACAATTACACATCAAATGGCTTACAAACACCACCTTTTTCCGAACCTCACAATCACACGGCAGAAGACTTATGAGGTCCCCACCTTCTCGCACAATTACAGGGGGACACCTGAGTTATGTGGAAACACCCCCCCGAATGGAAAACGATATGGACGTTCAATCAGGGCCAGCTCGTTCTGCGCTGACACCTTATTAGGTGACAAATATTTACAGCGCTGGCTTTCAGCGGGCCACGTCGTCCTCTGCTGCCGGCGTGGGGCGTGGGGCGGTGGTCACGGTGGTACTCACCCTTTTCTGATCCTCCAAGCCGTGCAGCAGTGCCTTCCTCCTCTGCTGCTGCTGCTGCTGCTGCTGCTGTGCACTAGACTCAGCTCCTCCCTCCATCTTCTCCACACACCGTCAAATATCCAGACACAAACACCTTCCTCTGGGGAGGGGAGGGGAGGGGGGGAGGGCTGAGGAGGAGAGGTAGCAGGGCCCGAGGATTTTAATCTCCTTCCCCGAGATCCATCTTTCATGGACGTCCGTCCGCACCGAAAGAGAAGGAGGATGGAAGCAGTGCTGCCAGGGGGTTTGGGTCTTGGGGAGGGGGGGGTGGGGTGGGTGACACCCCGAACTCAAGGGTTGGGGGTGGGGATGGGGGGAGAGGGGGGGGGGCAGAGGAGGAGGATAGATCCTCTGTCGCAAATCAAAGTTCCCTATCAATCAAATCATCCCCAGTGAGACGGCGGTGGAGTCTGTGGTCCCTGGAGGGGGGGGGCGCGGCCCGGAGAGCAGCATCAGGCGAGGGGACGAGAGCTGGGGAGACTCCAGCTGTCTGGGTCTCCTGAAGACATCATCATCATCACGGGGAGGGTCGTGATCAGCCTCGTTTCCATCCCTCAGAAAAATGGGATCCAAAAGATCGAGGTTTTTTTCCCGTCCGAGTATAAATAGTTGTTGTATTGTGTTTCCAAGAAGTATCCAATTGTACAAAAGGGTAGAAAAAATATGTCACGTTTAAACGGGAACAGGCCGCTGGTGTGGCTGCAGAATTCCGGAGTTAAATCTGACGTCGGAGAGGTGGGGTGGGTGTAGAGGAAAATGTGGAATTAATAAAAGATGTACAAAAGACAGTTAAATGAGACATATAGGACTTTATGGACATCTATAAATGAAGGGTTTCCTATTATACGTCTAAATAAATAAAACAGTTCAATCACACTTTGCCTAATTTGAATAATTAAAGTCACAACTTTATTAGTCTAACTTTTGGGTGGCAGCCAACGTTGGACTAAACGACTGCTCTGCCAAAACGCATGCATAATCTAATGCCATCACCCCAACCTCACAAACATCTAAGCACCATAAACTAAGGACGCTTCAATTAGCCAAGCCTCACAGAATCCCTTCAGGAAACCTGCACCGAATCCCCCGCACTACGTCAACCCGACGACCCCTCCAAAGAACCGGCAGAGCCCCAGTCAAACATGCAGAAACATGCATGTCGAACCCCAATCAAAGGTAAAGACACATGCATGTTGATGCGTTGAGTTAACGAGTAACGAGTCAACACTCACCGCGTGCTGCACGGCGAGCTGCTCCCCCTCCGCGCGACCGCCGTCTCCTCTCCTCGAGCTCCTCGCAGAGCAGCAAGCCCGCGCGTGTTTCTCATCGGCAGCCTTCAGCGAGCGAGGGTCCCTCTCCCTCTCTCTCTCTCTCTCTCTCAATCTCTCTCTCTCTCTCTCTCTCTCTCTCCCCCCCTCCCTATCTCCTCCCTCACTCTCCCTATCCCCTCCCTCACTCTCTTGCTCTCATCTCTCTCGCTCTCTCTCTTTCCCTAACTCTCTCCCTCCCTGGGATCGATAACATTACGTCACTGGCACCCCACGCTCCACCGATTTCTCCCCACATCTTTCCAAGCGCCCGGTCTGTTTCCATGACGACTCTTACCTAGCGGGGCGCTACCGCCATCTAGCGGCCATACGGAAATCTTAATACTAACTACTAACTACTATATATATTTTTTTTTATGGGTTTTTATCTTTTGGGATATGGTTTGTAAATATTGTAATCAGACAGCGTGACTAGTTATATGAACATATAAGATATATAGTTTGGAGAGCCTATATACATATAACCACAATTAGAGTGATATGGTTTGCAAATAATCAGACAGCGTGACTAGTTATATGAACCAGCAATAAGACATTAATCAAATAATTTCACAATATGGTTCAACTTGTTATCCTTTATAAGCCTGCAGGATCATAGTATAAATCACGAACTATGGGGGCGGGGTACTAGTTCTAGTTTTGGTTTTACAGCAACCGAGCCACGCCTCTTTGAGATGGGCGCCCGGTCTGATTGGCTCCTGAGGAAGGGGGCGGTACCCGGCCCGGGTCAGGGCGGACATCAGCATGCCGACACAAGGCGGGACAACTGCTCACGTATCTATCGAGTTGGTCAGCCGGTCTGGCGGTCTTTGAATTAAAGTTTCGTATTAAAGTGAACTTTGTGGCCAAGAGAAAAACGCCCGACACGCATATGGACGTTATGTGTTCCTGGATCACATATGTGTTCTAAATACTGCGCTCTTAGAACTGTTCATATTTTATTATAGCAGTAGGTTCATTTTAACGTCTGGGTTAATGGAATAAGGATCTAAAAAGACATTGCTAAAGGTGAATTCTGGTAAGTGCGCGCTTTTCTTTCCCTGTTTCCGAAATTGTTCACGCAAATCCAAAAAGGAGCTTTACGCATTTTTTGGCGGATTGGATTGAGCTGAAGTCGTAGAGATCGTACTTGTTGCTGCTCAGTCCTGTTCAGACATATCCATTTAGGTCATGTTCATATTCTAATCCATGAATTAAATGGATATGTCTGATTATGTCGCCTGTTGTGTCAATCATTACGAATATGGGTATTAAAGGTAGATTGTTGGTAGGTTGATATGTTGATCTTACATGTCGTAAGTCTGGGGAGAAGTCTGGTGCTTAATGTTCGAGTTTGCGTTCCGAATCAAACGCTTTGGTTCATAACTCTTCATTTTTACGCACGGACTGCGCCGACATGCGCAGTAGTTTGCCGTCAATGTGAAGCATTGACACATTTGTATCGGGTTATAAAGTCGCTTCGTAGCATTCCCCGCCACGATTTAAAAATGTTTACCTGCGCGGGACCGGCTCCGCGTTTCCTTCAGCTGACATGAGAGCTACGCTCCTATTGGCTGATCGCTATCGCTGACGAAGAGCTGCGCTCCTATTGGCTGATCTTCATAGTTTACGGAGAGCTGCGCTCCTATTGGATGATATCTATGGCGGGGAGAGTCGTGACTTCCGGGTGTCTGGGTGATTCGATCAGATGAACGTCAGTTGGCGCCAAACCCCAACTTTTAAATTTGTCTATTACTACAATGTTGAACAAACCCAGGAACATTTTTGTTAAACTAAAGGCTGGAGATTGAGGAGGGATTATGATGTTGTCGCCACGAAAATATAATGCGGTAAAGATAAGGTATTTATTCAAGACCTCCAAAGCTTTCCAAAACTAGTACCACAGACTTTTAAAATCAAAAGTTGAGACTCGGATCACTACCAGAGTTGTATTTGGTCGTTGCTATGGACTGATTAGTACTGTTAACAATTCAGCAGAAAATATTGTATTATCTCTGATTGCCCCGTTGATATATTGAGCATTAATGTTCCTTATAATGAGTGTATTAACTTCAAGTGTTCCATCTGTTACATGACACCTAACATACGTTTTCCTTTGTATCCAAGTTGGACAGAGGCCAGCTTAACGTATGAAACATTTCACACTACTTCTAAGGTCAGTAGGTCTTATCTATTAAGTTTCATGTATATCCTATTGTTCTTAATCCAAAGCCTAGTCCTACAGGCCTTTCACTGATTTTATTTTTGTTTGTGTTTCATTATCATACAGGGTGATGTATTTATAGCAATACAATCTCCAGTAAAAACCTCAAGAACAGTGCTTGGTCAGTGCACAGCGTTTGGAGATAAGCTGGCAAACAAAATGGGCCCTCTCACGACGCCCACGAAGAGGAGAGACGTGCGCTCGGTGGACCCCTGGACGCCCACCTCCAACCTCAAGATGCTGATCAGCGCGGCCAGCCCCGACATCAGGAACCGGGAGAAGGAGCTGTGTCTAGACCACGAGGGCGTTGAATCCCTCGACGCGTCACAGGTACAGAGACCAACCCCAACAGCTCACATAGATACTAGTAGAATTAATGGGATGAAGTACTTTGATGCTATACTAATGGACTGGACCCATCAAGTCCATTTCTTTAAGGAAACCGTGATGAATAGGTTCTGTAGTTTGGTGGTAACTACTGGATGTTGGTTCTCACATATTTTGATTGAGGATTTTGTATTTATGAGTCTGATATTTTTTACATTTAGGGCATTTAGTAGACGCTTTTATCCAAAGCGACTTTCAATCAGTTAATTTGTCAGAAGAAGGAGAAAGAATATATCGCTGTCGGTACAGTAAGGATGTTCATAGAACCAAGTGCCAAGCGCTAACATCGCTAAGTTAACCTATGCTCCCTATACAACAGATAGCTAGGATAAGAGGCTACATAATGCTTAGTACTATTTTAAAGTGCCAGGACGTACAACATATCAGAGGTATACCTGATGCCTTCAGTGCAGCATTGCATCCTCCCGTACCACAACGACTAACTTCAACTTCAAATAGTACCTACTTTTTACTGATCGCTGTTGTTTCTAATCACCCTCGTAGGAATCCAAACTTGGCGAGGATGCGGAGAAGCTGAGCAGGAAGGAGAAGAGTCTGGGTCTGCTTTGCCACCGGTTCCTCGCTCGCTACCCCGATTACCCGGGACCGGCCCATGACATCTGCCTGGACGACGTGGCAACGCAACTCAGTAAGTGTACCTTTGTAATAAAGGGTTGGTACGTTTCACACCGTTGGGTTGACATATTTTCCTTGGGAGCGGACAAGTGTATTGGATGGTTGTTCGTCTCCGGGCCAAAAGGTTCTGACTGCAAGCTGAAAAGTTTAGAGTTTAGTCCCATAGGACATTGGACACATCTCCCTCACCTTCCACCTTAATTTCTTCGATCTGGGTTCACTTTAAATCGCTTTGGACTAAAACGTCTGCTGAATGGTAAACATAAAGTGTAACCAATGTTCTTAGTGTAAGTAGCTTTGGAGACTTTAACTATTGGGGCATTTTGTAGATGCTTTTATCCAAAGCGACTTACAACGGTTAATTGACACATTCACACCGACAGAGAGTCAACCACACAAGGCGACAGCCAACTCGTCAGGAGCAGTAACGATGAGGTGTCTTGCTCAGGGACACCTCGACACTCAGCTACGACGAGCCGTGGATCAAACTAGCAACCCTAGAACAACAGCTCTCCCCCCCTGAGCCAAGCCGACCCGAGCCAAGCCGATCGCTAAGCGTTAATGTCATTTCCCCCCTTTCCCCTCACCAACCAGACGTGGAGCGGCGGCGCATCTACGACATCATGAACGTGCTGGAGAGCCTGCACATGGTGAGCCGGCTGGTGAAGAACCGCTACACCTGGCACGGCCGCTCCAAGCTGGCCCAGACGCTGGCCGTGCTGCGGCGGGTGGGCGAGGGCCAGCGCTACCGCCAGCAGATGCAGCACATCCGCCAGCGCTGCGCCGAGAAGGAGTTCGACTTCGACGACGGCGAGGAGAAGGAGAACGACGAGACGCTGCCGCCGGCGGACCTGGAGGGCCCCGAGCTGGGTCAGAAGGAGATGTCCTTCGTGGAGCTCCCGGGGGTGGAGTTCAACGCAGGTGAGGAGCTAGGGAAGGGTTGCTGGGAGAGCGGTGTGCCGATCACATCATGCTGATCAATGAGAGGCAGTGGGAGGGGGGGGGGGGGGTTAGAAGGGTTTCAATTAAGAATGTGCATAGCGGGTATGTCAATGTTTAAACAAGGCTAAAATATACCAAAAAGCTAATTGTTTTCTTAACACCCGTGATGAAATCTCTATTCATACATGTAGTCCTAGCAAATGGTCATATTTGCATTACCGATAATGGTATCCGATGCACGCTTATACCTTTATCACCAGGTAATAAGGTCAGAACACTGAGATTGTGACTATTCACCGAGCTCTCAGTTGTGCTCACTCCGTGGCTCTGTTTGACCCCACCAGTCTCGGTGAACAGTCGAAAGGACAAGTCCCTGAGGGTGATGAGCCAGAAGTTCGTCATGCTCTTCCTGGTGTCGGACCCCAACGTGGTGAGCCTGGAGGTGGCCGCCAAGATCCTGATCGGGGAGGACCCCGCGGCCGACCAGGACAAGAACAAGTTCAAGAGTAGGTTCAGATCTTTGGGGTTCGATAGCAGGCGGGGACCGGGGATCAAATCGTTACTCACAATGCGTTGTCATTATGTAATCGCCACCTCCATGTTGTTTTAGGTACGTCCTGGCACTTAATTGTGTAGTATCTTATCCTAAGTAGCTTTGGATAAAAGCGTCTTCTCTAAATGTGTGTTTGTGATCATATTTAGGGATGGTGCCCTAGGCGGTCATGCTGTGAACGTTAACATGTGATGTTGACCTTCTGCTTTTATCTTGTGATTCCAGCCAAAGTGCGGCGGCTCTATGACATCGCCAACGTGCTGCAGAGCCTGAAGCTGATCGAGAAGGTCCACGTGACGGAGGAGCGAGGCAGGAAGACGGCCTTCAAGTGGACCGGACCGGCGGAGCTGCCGACGATAGAAGGTATGAGAGCAGACTTTTCAGCACAGACGCAGAAACACACCTTTACACCATTTAAATAGAAGCAAGTTATTGTCGGTACCGCGTAGACGAATGTCCTCATGCGTGGGTTAGAGGTGATAAATCGTCATGAATGCCGTCGGCCAGCTGACTAGGACACACACACCATCCTAGGCAGACGCTTCTATCCAAAGCGACTTACAATAAGTGCATTTGTCAGAAGAAAGTAAGGTAAGGATGTTCATAGAACCAAGTGCCAAGCTCTAACAATTGTTAGGCTAATTAATTTCCCGTATACAACAGAGATAGCTAGGTGAAGATGCTAAGTACTATTTTTAAGTGCCAGGGTGTACAACGTACAATAAGTGCGTAACACAACCCCCCCCCCCCCCCCGTTCTCCCCCAGAGCCCCAGAGCTGCCCTGCGGCCTGCCGCCCGCCCGCGGCCAGCAGGGTGAGTGAACCCGTCACCAAGGAGACCTGCTCCAAGAACCTCTTCTCCTCCCCGGGGGGCAAACGGGGCTTCACCAGACACCCCTCGCTGATCAAGATGGCCAAGAGCATCCAGGAAGACCGCCGCAAGATCAACTCTGCCCCCACCAGCCCTGCCAAGAGCGCCCTTGGTAAGCTAGCTGTCTGTCTGTCTGTCACGCAGCCATCAAATGTACAGCGTGTCTTACTGTTGAACCACCACCTTGCAGGCGATTCATCCAACCAGGACTTTCCGAGCAAGATGGCCCAGCTCGCCGCGATCTGCAAGATGCAGCTCGACCAGCAGTCCAGGTGAGTTCTACAAAGGATGACTAACATGTTGTCGGTAGTGGACAGTGGTTTACTTACCCTAGTTAGGGCAGTGGTAGTTAACTGAGGACCCCCGTGAGCTCGCTGACCCGAGCTCTGTGACACGCAGGTGTCACAACCCAAAGCTAGAACAGCTTTTTTACCAACATTGCCGTACTCAACAAGGCCTTCGTGTACTGCGAAAAGAAGTTAGCCAACAAAAAGCTGCAACAATTTCAGCTAAACTCAATGAAATAGTACGCCATTGAAACCATTACCAAGTTAATCCACGGGCTTCTGTCTCCAGATGAAGTTCTGTCTCCAGATGAGAACCAACGGTCACTGGGTCATCGCTGTCTATCCTCAACCCCTCTCTCCCCCCTAACAGCAGGGCTAAAGGCTCCCGGCCCGGCTCCAGTGAACCGGCGGCCAACAAACCCGAGACGCACCGGGGCAAGGCCAAAGGGCATCGCGAGGAGGTGCCGGTTCGAACCCCCACCCAGGAGCCCGCGGCGTGCACCACACCCCACCTCACCCCCAGGCCGCCGCAGCAGCAGCCCGCCCCCCCCTCCTCCATGTCCTACCTCCCGGCCGGGGGCTCCCCCCTCATCCCCGTGCTGCTGCCCCAGCAGCACAGCGGCGGGCCGTACGCCGTCTTCCTGCACGCGCTCAGACCCAACCCGCTGAGCCGGCCGAAGCCCACCAGCCTGGCCGTGCGCTCCATGACCTTCGAGGAGAAGACGGGGCTGAGCCCGGGGCCGCCCGGCCCAGGGGCCCCTCTGGACCTCAGCCCCTCGGCCACCAAGCGCCTGTCGTCGGACACGGCCTCGGAGGGCAGCCCGTCGAAGGCCAAGCGGGTCGGTGCTGCTGGCCACCAGGTACGCTCGATCCCCCCCCCCGAACGCGCTTTAAGGGGTACGGCCGCCCGGACTGTAGTCGCAGCCCTCAGATGCGATTTATAAGTGACCGGAAATTCAATTTATTCTCATTCTAGTCGTTCACTTATAAATGAACTGCGTTTATGCAGCGCTTTTCTAACCAGTGAAAGTCAAAGAGGTTCACAATGCTGCCTCACATTCACCCATTCATGCACTCATTCACTCACCGACGGCGGTGTCGACCACGCAGGGCGACAGCCAGCTGGTCAGGAGCAGTCGGGGTGAGGCGTGTCTCGCTCGGGGACACCTCGACACTCAGCTAGGAGGAGCCGGGGATTGAACTGATAACCTTGCGGTTACCAGCCGACCCTGAGCCACATCCCCCCCCCCCCCCCCCCCCAGTCGTTCACTTACACTCGTTAGGACAGTGCGATTTGGCATAGAAATAAAAGCAAAATTTGGTTGCCACAGATTTTAGCTATGTTGACATTCAAATCTTATCGAGCATAAATACGAATGACGATGAAAAATCGCTTAACCGCCCAGCGCTAACGCTCCTCCTCCTCCTCCTCCTCCTCCTCCTCCTCCTCCTCCTCCTCCTCCTCCTCCTCCTCCTCCTCCTCCTCCTCCTCCTCCTCCTCCTCCTCCTCCTCCTCCTCCTCCTCCTCCTCCTCCTCCTCCTCCTCCTCCTCAGGACACCTCGCCGCGTCAGGGCGAGGCGCTGCACGTCGCCCGTCTGAAGGCGCGGCGCGGGGGGCCGGCGTCCAGCCGCCCCTCGTCCCGGGCCCTCCACTTGGACCCTGAGTTCGTCAACACGCCGGGGGGCGCGGCGGCCGTGGCCCACCAGTTCCTGGAGGAGAGCGTGGAGACCTTCCTGGAGACGGAGGAGAGGGGGGGCTCCGACAGCGAGGCGGGCCTGACCCCCGTCCCGGCGCGGGCCGTGCCCCTCACCCCGGGACACCTCAACACGGGACACCTCAACACCGAGGTACGGCACTATGACTCAGTTGAACTCAGTGCAACTTTATTTGTACACACACACACACACACACACACACACACACACACACACACACACACACACACACACACACACACACACACACACACACACACACACACACACACACACACACACACACACACACACACGTGTCAATCGCTAGGTTAACCCATTCCCCGTATACAACAAAGATGGCTAGGATAAGATGCTACGACGCTAAGTACTATTTTTAACGTACAACGTTCAATAAGTGCGTACATTAAGCACCATGACGTACGACATACAGATTGCATGATGTCATTGTAGTCCCGCCTTACCCTTTAAAGGTGGTATCAGCTATTCTAGGCCGACACATACGCGACCACATTCAACTGATCTTTCCCTCGCGATCCGCCTACTGCACGCCCCAAAAGCAGGCCGTTAAGAAACTGTGTCTCTGTAAGTAGCCTGTGCTCTGAGATCTTACACAAAAACAAATGGTACTACCAACCACTCAAAACCAAAATAAATAGTATTCCAACCAATCACCGACAAGGGGTGGGTGTTGTTGGTTTTTGCGCTGCGTTCGTGATAGTTTCTACTGGATGCACGAAACACGGAAGGGAGGGGCGAGCTGGCTCTGTTTGTCTGGGATCTCGCTTCAACTACCAACAGAAGTGACGAAGTCACCCAACGTCGCCGATACAACCTTTAATCACAGATACAGTCTCAAAGGGATTAACAGCCCATATATATGACACTACCCTAACCCTAGCCCCCCCCCCAGAGGGCAAGAAAAAACTCCATGATGTCATGTCCTGTTCGGTCCCATGTTCAGGGCTGTTCTCGGTCTGAATCAGTCCTGTAGTGGACGTTTGTGTTTCTATTTGTACTCACCTTGTTTTGTACGTCCGTCCAGACCTTGGTGCCTGCAGGCTACCTCATCCCCATGCACTCCTTGGTCAGCTACAAAGACATGCAGGTTCAAGGCGGGGAGAATAAAAAGTCGACTACCCCCACCTACAACATCTACCACACCCCCACCGCCGGTGAGTCATAACAACGTTATTCTGCTATAAATATAGAAATCTGAATTTAGCTCCAAATAAATAATGGCTGCGTCAACACGGCTGCTGTCTGTTAACATTTACATTAACATTTAGGGTATTTAGCAGACCCTTTTATCCAAAGCAACTTACAATAAGTACATTAGTCAGAAGAAGGTGAAACGATATATATCGCTGTGGGTTCAGAAAGGATGTTCATCGAACAAAGTGCCAAGGACTAACTTGGCACTAGGATAACCCATTCCCCGTATACAACAAAGATAGCTAGGATAAGATGCTACACAACGTTAAAGGTCCCCAGGACATGCCACCAGGTGTGAGGGTGATTAACGTTAAAGGTCCCATGACATGCCACCAGGTGTGAGGGTGATTAGCCGTTACGCGCCGTTTTGAAAATCTTATGACAACACAAGTGGGACATATTTTCAAAACGGCTCGTAACGGCTCATCACACTTAAGCCTGGTGGTATGTCATGGGACCTTTTTAAGTACTATTTTTAAGTGCAAGGACGTACAACATCCAATAAGGCCCAATTCCATTTCTACCCCTTACCCCTCCCCCTTACCCCTCCCCCTTGTTTTGAAGGGGGAAGGGGAAGGGGGTAGAAATGGGATTGGGCCTAAAGCCCTTACCCCTTCAAAACAAGGGGGAGGGGTAAGGGGTAGAAATGGGATTGGGCCTAAGTGAACCCATCTTTCCATACCCTCTGTGGTTAACGCGTTCCCCTCTCCCTCCGCCCCTCCCAGGCTCCCGCCCCCCCCACGCCCTGGAGATCACGCCCACCGGCCTGCCCCGGCCCCGGCCCGCGGGCCTGTCCCCGCAGACCACCCCGGCCTACAGGGCCCACATGCAGAGCCCTGGCCCCAGCCCGGCCATCTTCAACTTCACCCTGCAGAACCTGGGCCTCATCTCGGCGGGGCCCGGCTCGGCCGGGGCCCAGCAGCAGCACCAGACGCCCGAGCGGGGGCCCGGCCCCGGGGCCAGCCCGCTGCTGGGCGTGCATCAGAGGGGGGGCGTGCTGTTCGTCAAGCCCCTGTCGTCCACGCCGCTCCAGCAGGCCGGCCCGGCCCAGTCCGTCACCTTCATCAGCGTGCAGCAGGTGAGACCCCCCCCACCCCTATCTCTCCTAACATGTTGTACGTCCTGGCACATAAAGGACAACGCCGGGGTCAAATGGATCTGGGATGTGTTTAATATGATGACGGGTTGGGATGGTACACTCGATGGGTAGATCGGCGAACACGGAGCTGGCGTGTTGCTGACGGATGTCACAAGCTCTGTGTTCGCCGATCTACTTATCGGGTCTTAAAGACAAGATGCCGTCGACGGGTGAACTACTGATGGTCTGTGTATAAAATGTCCTTTTTAATAAACAATCTGTACACTTATAAAGTTATCAATGCCTCGTTTTATATGTTAGGACCCTTATTATACTACCAAAGAAGTGTCGGGCCACTTCTTAAGTGGTGGAAAGTAGCGACTTAGTTTTTACCATAACAAATGCCACCAAGTTGATAGCGTTTCGGTAGAATCGGCTAAAAACAACCAACTTAAGAATGTGTCGATACTCGCTTTATTTGCTCCCAAACTAAAATTCCAACTCGTTATCATATTAAACATATCCCAGATCCATTTTACACCCGAATTGCCCTTTAATGTACGCACTTCATGTATGTTGCACCGTGTTGGCACTTAAAAATTGGAATTAGCGTTGTGAAGCATCTTAGCCTAGCTCTCTTTGTTGTATACTGGGAATGGCTAACCCTATCGATTGTTAGTGCTTGGTTCTATGAACAGCCGTACTGTACCAACAGCGATATAATGTTGTTTCTATCTTCTGACAAATGCACTAAGTAAGTCGCTTTGGATAAAAGCTAAACGCTTTTATCCAGCTAAACGCCCTCACTGTAAATGTAACACAGGGGGCAGGGGAGAGGTAATACGTTGTTTGTCGGAAGGACACGACTGCATCGCTGAGCCACACCGCCTTCGGTTACGCACCCTCGTCGACCAATCAACAGCTGTATATAAGCGATGCTTCTGTGTTGTTCAAAGATTGTGCTTGGTTAGATTATCATCATCATTTTCTCGTGGGCGTAACGTAGGCCTTAGAATAACCGTTCCTAAAGCGAGCCACACCACCGAAACGCACTGCTTAGTTAGATTTACGTCTATATCAATAGTTTTCTTTCCTTGCTCTTGTTTCAGCCCACGATGACCACACCCAAAGGGGCGGGGCAACCTCAGCACAGCTTCTTCCACACCCCGGGTCCTCTCTCCCCCCTCGCTGCCATGGCAACGCACGGCGGGCACGCCCCCGCCAGCGCCACCCAGAGGAAACTGGACGTCAGCACGCAGGACTCTCCGCCTTAACCCGACCGCCTCCCAGCTCCTCCCCCCACCCCCCCACCTCTCACTTCTGTGGTTACCGTGCCAACCGACCTGTAGGTCACATTTCTACCGTTTTATTTCAAGTCCAGTATGTTTTCTACAAAAGGGGTGATATCATGTCATTACAAGCAGCCTTGTAATGGCTGCCTTTCCCTGTGCCCTGGTGACATCACTAGTGTGCGTGTCCGCCGAGATTTATACTGGACAGATCAGCAACACGGTCCACTGGGTAGGCTGGTAGACTATCCAGCATACAGTACATCTAGGTGGACACGCACACTAGTGATGTCACAAGGGCACAGGGAAGGCCGGTGCTTAAAACGGCTTGTAACGGCTAATCACAACCCCTTTTAATCATTCTCTCATGTCTTTACGCGGGGCGACGGTACACAGTTCTCTGCTCTGTCTCGGCCGTCACTTCTCGTCCCGCCGCTGCTTCAGAAATAGTCATGATGACGTGGAGCACATGGCCAGAGATCGAGAGAGAGAGAGAGTGGTGCTCACGCCGTTCTACACTATGCCATACATGTTGCTGTCATGATACAGGACCCCCCCCTGTATAACGCGTTTACCGAGTTTCACTATGGATGCTGTATCTCAAAAGGGTTTAACCAAACGGTGCTTGCTGGGAAGTTGTTGATTGTTTGTGATGTCGATTGGTTGTTGGGTGAAAAAAAAAAAAGTATTGTTGCATGATTGTAAAATATGAGTGGGATGTCTGAATTGATTAGCATTAAATGTAACCTGTGTGCCATTACAAAAAAAGAAGTCTCCAAATGAACAAATGATTGACTGAAGCACATTTAGGTAGTGTACTTCAGTCAAAAGTATTGTAGATATTTGTTTTTTTCCTCAGTAAAAACTAGTAAGATTACTGTTTTTGCACATTGTACAGGTTAACTCTTTAACCATAGAATGAGAATTATACATGCCTGTTGTGAGACAAATCAGGCATTTTACATTTTTAATTTATAAAATGTCGACTTTCCATTGCCAATGTCATTCTAAAGTGGAAAATGAAAATAAATAAAAAAAAGAATACTGTGAAAGTGACTGGTGGCCTTTTGTGTCACCCCTATTTGGGTACCATACATCAACCAGGGTATTTTCTGTCAAGTTGCTTGATAGAACGGCACACTCATACATCCACGCCCTCCCTCCTGTAGTGAGCCAGCCTATAGCTCCACTTCCATTCCACTCTGCATGTGTCAGACCTCTCTGATAACCTCGTTTCCATTGTCTGAGTGAGTCCATGACCAGCGAGGGGGGAATGGCGCGGTCGTTGAGTGGTCCATGGGGGCTTTGAGGCGTCACCGGTTATTTTAGGAGGGGGGATTTGTCTGGACAGTAGAGATGCTTGGTGGGGGAACTGGTCAGTATTTAACCCAGCCCGTGGGAGTCCGTCCTGCCAGTATCAGAGGACGCTACACGACAGAACTCAAGGTGAGACTCTCCCTCATTTTATTAAAATGGTTACATACCAGTGTTTAGGTGTCATATCGCTAATATGTATTTATACGCAAGCAGTGATGATTGTAAGGCACTTTTTGTCTTTACATAACAAGATGTGCTGCTTTTGTCAATCAAAAAACAAGGATACATCTTCAGATCTATAGAAAACGATTAGTTGCCAAGTGAAACCTGTTAAACCTTGATCAATTCTTCACTTTGGATAAAAGAATGTCTGAAAGGACATTCTTTTGTCCTTTCGGACATTCTTTAGTTAACGCTACGCGTCGTCGTCCCACTCGAACCATCGTGTGTGGTTCTCTGAACCCGTCCCTCCCGTTCCCAGGATGCCAAACTGGGGTGGGGGAGCCAAGTGCTCTGCCTGTGAGAAGACTGCGTACCACGCAGAGGAGATCCAGTGCAACGGACGGAGCTTCCATAAGACCTGCTTCATCTGCAGTGAGTAGAGCCCTGACAGTAGCACACATGATGGAGCGATGAGGGCCACAGTGGGGCCAGTAGACCCAGGGGCCTTCATAGGAAGCTCAGGGGCAGCTGATGGGTAAAGGAGAGGCCACAGCCGAAGAAGGCGTCGTGGAAGAGCTCAAGCGACCGACACCATAATAGGCAACCTCACCAACGGTATTTTTTTGATCCACCCTTTCAGACTTATACCTGCTGATGAGTTGATGGTACCACAGGGAACTATGGGCATCCTGACTCAAAGGGCTCCCCTAAACACCAAACCCTCTTCTCATCTCCTTAAAATAGAAACACAAGGCACGGACTGCCATGACGACTGACAAAGAGTAGATGGCTGGGGTTGGAGATCGAGGTTATTATTATCTTTCATGCGTTAGTTTTGTTTACACTGTGTGAACTTCACACAGTGACCTGCAGGAAAGGACTGGACAGTACAACGGTCGCAGCACACGAGTCGGAGATCTACTGCAAGTCCTGCTACGGCAAGAAGTACGGGCCAAAAGGCTACGGCTATGGAGGGGGGGCCGGAGCGCTAAGTTCAGACCCCCCCAGGAAGGATCTGGATCTGGATCCTAAAGAGTAGGTGTTGGGGTTCTTTGCCTGACTAAATATTAATCCTGATTAGGCCTGCACGATTCGGTGAAAAATATGAATCACGATTTTTTTAGCTTAGAAATGATGTCATGATTCTCTGCCACGATTTTTTTCTCACGAAATGTATTTTCTTATTGCACACATGAACCAAAAAAAAAAAAAAAAAAAAAAATGGCCGCACCAACCAAAGCACGTTGCGGTTTCATATGGCCCTTTATAACGGATTAAAGTGCAGTATCAAAGACAGATTGATTTATTTTGTACATATAGCAGCACATTGTCTTTAATTGCTGGCCTTTTATAACTACTGAACCAACTCCACACACCTGTAAAATAAAATAAAAAATAAAAAAAAAGGAATTTAAAACTTAAATCCACACAGGGGCGAATCGAGATTGCGATTTTATAACAATTTATCGTGCAGGCCTAATCCTGATTCCTTCAAATATTACAAATACTGGATGATTTGTTGTGTCGTTTCAGTGGCGTCAAACAGAGACCACCAAACACAAGCACAAGCACAAACCCCAGCAAATTTGCGCAGAAGTTTGGCAGCTCCGACCAATGCCCTCGGTGTTCCAAGGCCGTGTTCGCAGCAGAGAAGATCATGGGAGCGGGGAAGGTGAGCAGAACACAGTCCTGCTTTTTACCCAGGCTGAGGCTACACTTTTCACACCGATACTCCCTGGGACGAGAGTTAATAGACGCCATTTTGAATCACGGTCGCTTATTCTTTGTCTGTGCAGCCTTGGCATAAAACCTGTTTCCGCTGTGCCTTGTGTGGGAAGAGTTTGGAGTCTACCACAGTGACCGATAAGGACGGAGAGCTCTACTGTAAAGGTGTGTGTGTGTGTGTGTGTGTGTGTGTGTGTGTGTGTGTGTGTGTGTGTGTGTGTGTGTGTGTGTGTGTGTGTGTGTGTGTGTGTGTGTGTGTGTGTGTGTGTGTGTGTGTGTGTGTGTGAGAATGCACGCACGCACACACGACAATTCAAGCATCAAACACACAAAGCACTTGTACAAAGTAGAAATTCAAGGGTTATATCGTTGCCTTTCAAACAAGTGTTATGACACAAAGATGTGATAATTGTTGAACATGGTTGATGAGTATTTTTTGTGTGTTGTTCTCATTGTCTCCGCAGTGTGCTACGCTAAACACTTTGGGCCCAAAGGATTCGGGTTGGGGAATGCCGCCATGATAGAGGAAAGACCCCTTTAAGAACATCAACATGCAGTGTTGTTTAGAGCAGTTCACTTTTGATTTCTTCTTTTTTTTTTAACATTTCATTCAATCATTTAATTGCTGCTTTCCAAAACAAAACAATTAAAGTTGCCTCATTATGTTGAAATGAATAACGAGTGTTTGTATTGTTTGCGGTTTTCCTTTGTGAATAATCTTGCGTTAGTAATTAGACTTAACAAGGCAAGTGAACTGAACACATACCCAGAGTTAATCTTTTCCAATTAAGTCTGGGCAGCCATCCAGAAAAGGATTGGAATGTTTCTATCATTTAATTAAGCCGTTACCTTCAACTACTCAATCAAGGCATTCAAATGACAACGCAACAAATAAAGATAGCAACCTATTTACTCTACAAAGCAACGAAGAACACATTCAAATTGTGTTTCCAATGTAGATTCTGGAATTATCTACTTTTTTATTACCACAGTTTTATTTGATGTAATGAATAAAACATTCTTTATGTTTTTTTAATCAGTCCTGGGTTTAAGAAATGTGTCTTCTATATTGGTTTGGTATGTTTCTCAGTGTATCTATCTCTGCTGATAGAGACTAACCCGAGATTTGAAATACATTATAGAAAAAATAAAACCGACAAATGTTGATACACGCACACAAAATATATCAAGGCCAAAAATGTTTAAGTAAGCGAAAAATAATGTGTTTTATTTTATGTACTTTATTTACTCTAAACTGTTAGTATAACGAAACCTTTACAATCCTTTGGTATATTCTGATGTAATATTTACATTTCAAATATAAATAATTGCGAAATGAGAAGCAAAAAGTGATTTATTAATTCCAGTGCAATGACCTGATGGTACACAAACGTTCATTGCATGGGGTCATGTTTGAGTTGGAACAGGGATAAAACTGCCAAAACCAAGTAACATCTCTGGAACATTTCCGTCATTTAACTTCTCCCATTCATAACGTTAAACTGCCAAGAGAGGGCGCTGTAGGGTAAAGTCCGTCTGAAAGACGCTGTAATGTAGAGTGAACTAATAACAAGACTCCAATGAGGACCTTTAAAACACAACTGTATATTTTAGGCGTGAAGCAATCTGATAATGTGAAAAATTGTCATTTTTCGATGTACTACTTTGCTTTGCAAGCGGATATTGTCAAACTAAAATCATGGAGCTCACTTCCATCCTTACCATTTTTAATTAGGCATACACAGTTATAGGAATAATGAATTATATAGATTCAGGCGTTGAGAACTCTAGACATACTTTGCGTGCATGGCGATGCGTTGCATACACAAACGCAATTATTGTAATTTTATAGGTCTTTGTTCCTACAATTTGAGAGACAAATTCTCGCTCCGAACAGACACCAGGGCTGACGTCAACACAACTCTCTTCGGCTGCGGGTCGTGCGAGCATTGGCCTGACTCCAGAGATTTCCATTTGCGTTTCTATTCCCAGTTCAAACGCACCTCGGCTGCGTTTGAACTGGGAATGGAAATGAAAATCAACTTGGCCAGGTCTGCCTCGGCACGGCAAGAATGGCCAATGGAAAAAGGAAAAATGTAGGGTGTCAAGGACACCGGTTTTGAGAGCAACAGACATTGAGTATCCTTTATAGAGCCGGTCAAATAGAAGATAAAAAAAGACCTCCAATCTTTTCACCGTAGTGGTCATTCAATAACAAACACATGCGTCTCTTACAAAAGTTTTGCAAATGTACATTTTAAAAGATCGATATTTCATAAACAACGATAGAAAAATAGGCTTACTTATTTTGTACATATATTTTATATAAAAAACAAAACAAATAGAAACTTCAAACATAAGCTAGGCCACTAAAGGCGGACCCTTCACTTCAAACGGAAAAACGGTTCCTGCCTCACCTCTAGCATAAGTCAAGTATAAGGCAACGGCATTCTGTAGAAAGAGCGACTGGAAAAGCGACTTGGAATAAAACGAGGGCTCCTACTTGTGCCTTCGCCCATGACAGTGGTTCCTCCCGACGGGAAAGACTCAAAAGCACGTATATCGTTTATATCACTGTATGTCCTTCTCTATACTGTATATAAATTAGCAGTGTGCTCCCGGTCTAGCTCCCACACTCCTGTCCCCCCCCTCCCCAGGAAAGGCTGGGACGTGTTGGGGGGCCTCTCAAACCGTATCGGGGGGCCCGAAGCGCGCCAGGTCGCGGCCGAACGGGCCCTGCTGGGTCCAGTCTGTGACGGGGGGCTTGAAGAGGCCGCAGCAGCGCAGCTGGAAGAAGGAGGCCAGGTTCCTCACGATGCCCATGCTGTGGAGGACGGGGAGCAGAGAGGTTAGGGACCATGGGAGGAACCTGGCTCAGGGCGTAGAGCGGCTTGGCTGGTAGCCCGAAGGTTGCGGGTTCGATCCCCGGCTCCTCCTAGCCGGGGATCGAGTGTCGAGGTGTCCCTGAGCGAGACGCCTCACCCTGACTGCTCCCGACGAGCTGGCTGTCGCCTTGTGTGGCTGACACCGCCGTCGGTGTGTGAATGTGAGCATGAACGGGTGAATGTTTGGCAGTATTGTAAAGCGCTTTTCTAACCAGTGGACCTGGTTAGAGAAGCGATGAGTAAATGCAGTCCATTTACTATTTAAACAGACTCTTAAAAGCAGGGGTTCTCAAAGTTTTGACAGCTGAGGGCCAATTTAGGAACCCAAAATTTGACTGAGGGACGCCAAAGGAAAAAAAGAATGGCGGAAAACGCCGTCAGCATCCCAGTGGTGAAAGAAAACATTGCACCGTGGACCTCTGGGAGAGAGGTCAAGTGAGGTCTAAATCACAAAACTGAGGTTCATCCTTTCAAAGTAATGTACAGTCGGATTAAAACAAACAAATGTAAAAGGATTTAATTCAAAGCTAGAGAGAGTCGAGATTTCTCTTTATATTATTATTCTTTTTTATTTACATGACAATGCTTAAAAGGGACCAGGAGGATCAGGTGGCGCGACGGAGCTTACTTGTAAGGGTTCTGTCTCATGGAGGACTTGGGGTGCTTTTTCTGGTGGTGCATCAGGTTGATTCTCTCTGCCGTGGTCAGGCCCAGGAACGCGATCTGGTGTAATACAAACACAAAAATAACAAATCAACGACAAAAGCTTCAACTCTCCTTTGGGTGCTGGCAAACAATGTGGGAAAACTGGTTGAAGTTCACAACAGTGGGAAGTACCCCATGGTCTCGCAAAGAAATAGTCTTAAGCACGCACGCACGCACGCGAGTCAGGCACGCACGCACGCACGCGAGTCACGCCCGCGCACACACACACACACACACACACACACACACACACACACGTTAATGGAGATTTCTTATGCCAACAGCTGAAGTACACCCTTGCCCAGCTGATAAGGTAAAGGGGTTGGGGGGGGCAGCTTTAGTAGCCACCATGGGGGATACGGGGAGCCCTGAAGGGGGCGGTACACCGGACACACAGACCTGGTGGAGCTGCAGCAGCAGGATGACGGAGGTCCAGGCCGTGTGGTAGAAGGCCATGCAGAAGACGATGAGCACCCAGGGGGAGCAGCTCACCAGGGCTGTCAGCACGCCCCACACGCCCTGCTCCTGGTAGTTCAGCGAGCAGTGCTTGGACCAGTCTGGAGACGCAAGACACAGAGACACACACACACAGTCAAAAGGAAGCACATCTGCACCAACAGGGTGGTTCCCCAACAAACCCAACCAGAAATTCAAGGCACAAATTCTTCGTTTTGGGAAGTTGGAGGAAATGAGGACACATAATATCCCACCTTGTTGGGGGGATGTTTTATATGTTATTTTCAAAATATTTCACACACACACCATAGATCGCCGAACATGCTCATACAATTTTGAACGCCAAATCTAACTATTTGCCAAGAACACGTATTGAAACGAAGCACAGCATAACCAGTACTAATTATACTGTTGACAGAAATGACTTCCCAGCCCTTCCCGCTAGACTTGCCTAGACTCCCACTAGGGCTTTGACTTTTGCCCAAAAATAATATTCGAAGTTTGTTTGTTTATTAATATTCGAATATATTCAAATATTTATTAATAATATTTTGACCATTAAATGCCTTCAGTAAGACCTGGATTGGGCTTTGCAAGATTTTTTTACCGCGTTGCTATGGTTACCGGTCTTGCGTGTTCCAACGGTTTATTAGGTTTCTAATAAACCGCTGTCTAATCAATACTTCATTCACTGCCTCTTCCGTGGTCATTACAATATTATGAATAGACTGCGTGGGGTTCTCCGACGTCTCTCCCTCTTGGCCTGCCCATAAAAGGTTTGAATATTAAGGGCTGCCTAATATTTGTTCAAATTTTGATTTATTTTTTGATATTCGAATTATATTAGAATAACGAAGTTCGGAGTCAAAGCCCTAACGCCCACCGGCTGGAAACCACTGGGCACACTGTGCACCACTGCAGAGGGGACGGACACTTACACGTGAGACAGCCGTAGAACACCCAGGCTCCCATCGCCACCATGGCCGCCACGAACAGGACGAAGAACCGGTGGTTCCGTGCACCTGGGGGGGGGGGGGGGCGGAGTGAGAGACGTTAGGACCCAGGGGCGTTCTAGACAGGCACTAGGGGGGACACCTGTGTGGAGAAGGGGGACCTCCCACCTATGCAGTTGTTGGTCCATATGGAGTGATGGTCCTGCTTGGCCACGCAAGCGTCACAGCTGAAGCAGTGGTTGGCTCTCATGGGCTTCTTAATCTGGAAGGAAGGGGAAATAAAAGGCAGACATTTTGTTTCGGGGTAGAAAAGTGCCATTTTAAAGTCTAAGGCTGCATCCGAATACTCATACTTGAGGCATTTTGTTGTACGTCACAAATATAGCGCGTCTGAATGCTCAGTACGCATTGTGTAGTAGGCAAAAAGTTTCCGAATGCGTACTACCGCCACAGTATACAAACGGTAGGTCACTACGCTATCCCACAATTCAGCCGGAGTGGTATCCGAAGAAGAAGAACGCAGCGGTGAAAAAAAAGAAGAAAAAAAATCGGTAAATTATCGCGGGTGACTTTAATTTTGCCGGCATCTGATGTGAAGCGCACAGAGGGGAAATACGGTGATCTCCAAACATCTGATGCCTTTTCGTTGGTGTTTGGAAGCATTCGGATGCGTTCTACGCATAGCTGTAGAAAGTGCTACATTAATGGTCAAGTAGTAGACACTGAACAGAAATAGTATACACTTAGTATTCGGATGCACCCTAAGAAATACACGTTTAAATGAAGTTATGAAAGAGTAAATGAGTTGTTGCGAAGGATTGTGAAGACTCACCATACAGGAGGTGCAGAAGATCCTTGGGTCCAGAAAACCGGCCTCAGCCAACATCAGCACATTCTGCCCGCGTGGAGAAACAAAATACATAACCCCGCAGATTTGTGGATGAAGATGAAGACGAAGAACAACAAAAACAACAAGACCAATAAAAACAATAAGAAAAAGAACAACAGGACAAAGAAGAACAACAAGAACAACAGGACAAAGAAGAACAAGAAAAACAGGACGAAGGAGAACAAGAGGAAGAACCAAAGCCTATCCTAACGGGGAGCCTACCATTTTCTTCTCCTCCTCGGTTGCGCGGACCACGCCCGGGTCTGTCCTGCAGGTGCGGAGGTAGAAGTACAGCAGGGAGGCCGTGTTCAGCGTGAAGAGGACCTGGACCGTGGCGCTGGCGCCATGTGACTCCAGGTCAAGGAGAAACCTCCACCAACAACGGCTTGACGTTTAAAAGGTTGAGGGTGCGTCGAGGTGTCCCTGAGCAAGGCACCTCGCCCTGACTGCTCCCGACGAGCTGGTTGTCGCCTTGCGTGGCTGACACCGCCGTCGGGGCACGAATGGGTGAATGGCGATATTGTAAAGTGCTTTGAGTGGCCACCGGTTAGAAAAGTATAAACGCAGTCCGTTTACCATTTACCATAAGCTCATCTTTAAAATAAACCTGTTTCGTTTAGCGAGTCGATTGCGAGCGTACAACAGTACATCTAATGTGTCTGGTGTCATGTGGCTTCGAGGGGGGGACTGAAGAAGTAGTCCGTGGTGGAAGGATATCTGGCAGGAACCACAGGAACCAGGTGACCAGGAACCAGAAGATGGAGGCGAGGAGGGCAGCAGGCGGTAAACCAGCCGAGAAGGCCGAGTTGGGCAGCTTCCTGAGCAGGCGCAAATAACACGAGGATTTGATGGAGAACGTTCCACTACCCGTGTTTCTGCATTTGGAGTGTGCAATGCACACATTTGCGCTATATAATAAATCTCGGCCTTTATTCTATTTTTATTATTGTGATCTATTGTTGCTACTACTTATTTTTACATGTTTGTACTTATTTGTATTCACTTTATCTTGTATTGTTGCTGCTATGTGGCTGTTGAGGGACCAAGTCTAAGCATTTTACCCTTCAGTACTTGTACAATAAGATTTATTCAAAGTAACTGATTCTGATTCTGAATGTAGTACATCGGAATTACACCAGAGGGAGCACTACATTAGGGCTGAATTAACAATGAACAATTTGGCCAAAATATGGCATAGGCAATAACGCTACGAGGTTAACGATATCGTGAAACACTGAGGTCCTCTCACCTGCACATGAGGTTGACTGCGCCAATGAGGCCCGCCAGCAGAGCTCCCTTCAGCAGCCACGAGTCCGTGTTCAGGTCGGCGATCGCCCCCACGCACCCGATCAGACCCACGCAGAACACCAACTGCATGAACGACTGGCAGGACAGGGACACAGGAACGTCAGCGTCCAAAACCTCGTCCTCTATTCCGATCTCATTTCGAGTTCGATGACAGCATGGCAGAATCCCAATTCAACATCAGCCATTTGGATGTCCCATTCTATTCCATTCAATTTGTATAGCCCTTAATCACTGGGACAGTCTCAAAGGGCTTTTCGGTACGTATATTTATGACACCCCCTGACCCTAGCCCCCTAGAGGGCAAGAAAAAAACTCCCTTAGCATGAAAAAAAACATAAATGCACAAATAAATATATTAGAGCTGTCAGTTAAACGCGTTATTAACGCAGTTAACGCAAACCAAATTTAACGGCGTTAATTTTTTTATCGCGCGATTAACGCAATTATTTTATTTAAAAAAAATAAATAAAATAAAAATAAATAAATTTTTCTTTGGCTCAAAACAAAGAAGCAGTAGCCTGGCTGCTATGTTCAAATGACATTTGTTCAAAGCAGTCGTTTAATGGCTCTTTTTTTTGGATCGTCCTGTTTTGATCAGTGTATATGCCAATGTTGTTATCAATAAAAAATCATTTGCCCAAGGCAAGCCGATGCACTTCACCATGTTGCTAAGAGAATTAAAATGAGAAGAATTATGGGACAAAAAAATCAAGGGATATATAGCATAGAAAATAATTTGTGATTAATCGCGATTAATCATAGTTAACTATGACATTAATGCGATTAATCACGATTAAATATTTTAATCGCTTGACAGCTCTAAAATATATATAATATTAATAAATATGCAGGGGCTGTGGTGGTGGTGGTGTGGCGATGAGGTCTGCCCCCGCCTCACCCTGTACTTGCTGAGCATGCGCACGCAGCGCGAGTTGGAGCGGATCCTCTCCTGCTTGACGTGGTCCAGCATCTGGACCAGCAGGGGGCTGTGGACCTGGCGGGCCAGGTCGATGGGCGTGTGGCCCTGGGGGAGGGCAGAGAGGGGACACGCGCACAGCGAGGGCACGGGGGTTCAGCACCGCAGCCCGGGTACATCACGGAGAACATGACACCAAACCCAAACCCAATCCCTCCTATTAGCCGACCAGTCCGCCTCTTTAACGGCCTCAGAGACCAAAAGCCCTTCACAGAGATCCATTTACACCCTTTGTCCTCTGTATTGACCCATAAACAGCAGCACGGTCGACTTTACTCGTTCTAAGTTTAATTCGTCAATGGTTTGGGTCAAACTCGTTTGACCCGTCGGGTCGAGGTTTGAGGCCCCTGCAGAACCCAGAAGTGATGTTCCCTAGTGCAGCTGTCGGTCCACAATAGTAGCTTTATAATCGACTAAAACTTATCTTCTCCTACCCAGTCCCTGGCAGTGATCTGAAAAGTACATACATGTACCGTCAAAAAACGTTTAGCATGCAAACATCACTTCCAGGAACTGCTGGGGAATAAACTACAGCGGGAAATATCTCTCTCTCTCTCTCTCTCTCTCTCTCTCTCTCTCTCTCTCTCTCTCTCTCTCTCTCTCTCTCTCTCTCTCTCTCTCTCTCTCTCCTCTCTCTCTCTCTCTCTCTCTCCTCTCTCTCTCTCTCTCTCTCTCTCTCTCTCTCTCTCTCTCTCTCTCTCTCTCTCTCTCTCTCTCTCTCTCTCTCTCTCGTTGATCATCCAACCACCTCATGTTTGTTTACCACTTGTACTTTTCCTGCTGTCAGGTTATTCCTTTGTTTTGTCCTCTATGATGAATGTGGAAAATGTTCATAAATAAAAAAGATATAAAAGATGTGTCTGAAGGGCGTGCGGGGACGGGGGGACGACGACGGGGGGACGGGGGGGGACAGCGGCGTTGATAGAGAGGGACTCACGTTGATGTTCTCGGCGTCCACGCTGGCGCCGGCCTCCAGCAGCACGTCGGCGGCGTCTACGTTCCCCGCCAGCACGGCACAGTGCAGCGCCGTGTTCCGGTTCACCTTGTCCACGCTGCTCAGGGACGCGTTGTTCTTGATCAGGAAGTTGGTGGGCTCCGGCCTGGGGGGGGATAGAGATAATAATTCCACTTTTGCACAAATCCTACATATTGTAAATACTGTGTATCTGTAGAGAATATCCCACATCTTACTTTTTATAGTACTTGGTATAATATCTGATATTTATAGATATTTTGTATTTAACGTTTTACACCTTAACCTCTTTATTGTTCACCTGCTTTGGCAATGTAAATTGTTTATTTCCCATGCCAATAAAGCTTTTTTAATTTGAATGGAAAATAGAGATAGAGAGAGAGGACGACAGAGAGATAGGCAAACACACACACACAGAGGCAAACACACAGACACAGACACAGACACAGACAGAGACAGAGACAGAGAGAGAGAGAGAGAGAGAGACTGTTTTTCATCAGATCGATAACATCAATTTGCACACACATGCCTTCCCATCGATTAAGTCGGAAAACTTTGAGATGCCAGAAGGAAATGACTGGCATAAAATACATTTACATTTAGCAGACGCTTTTATCCAAAGCCACTTCCAATAAGGGCATTTGTCAGAAGAAGAGAAACAACCAGACATGTCGGTCGGTACAGGAAGGACGTGCATAGAGCCAAGTGCTGAGCACCAGAGCACGAGCGTGTTCAAAAGAAGTGCAGGGGTGGGGGGTTTACCCGATGATCTTCTGGGCTGCCAACATCAGGGGCGTTTGTCCGTTGCAGTCGGGACTGTCGACTTCCTGAAATACAAAAAAACAAGCAGAGCATGAGAAAGCGGCTCCACAACAAATACACAGAGTCGGCATCAGAGAGTGAATATTTATGATAAAAGCGTTTGAGAGAGCTTTTACATTTACATTTAGGGCATTTAGCAGAAACAACGTATCACTGTCGGTACAGTAAGGATATTCATAGAAACAAGAAGCACCAACAGTTGCAAGGTTAACCCATTCCCGAGCGTAACAGAGAGACGTGGTGGACAGACCTGCCCCTTGGCCATGAGATAGGCTGCGACGGCCAGGTGCTGGTAGAGGATGGCCAGGTGCAGGCTGCGGTAGCCCTCTCCGTCGGCGATGGAAGGATCCGCACCGTGCCTCAGCAGCTCGATCACCATGGGGAGGTGGCCCTGCCTGGAGACAAGCGCCGCTGGTTAGGAGACCGAACTTTAAAGGAGAACTCCGGTGTCAAATGGATCTGGGATATGTTTAGTGTGATAACGAGTTGGAATGTGAAATCTTAAGTTGGCTTTTTTGGGCCGATTCTACCAAAACGCTAACGATTCTAACACATGCCCCCATCGTTCCAAGTTTATAGCGTTTTGGTAGAATCGGCTAAAAACAGCCAACTTAAGAATGCGTCTACATGCGCTTTTTTTTTGCTCCCAAACAAACATTCCAACTCGTAATCATATTAAATATATCCCAGATCCATTTTACACCGGATTTCTCCTTTAAAAACACACAGATTTCCTATCAGCCGACCAGTCTACCTGAGGTGCACCAGTCCGCCTCTTTAACGGGCTCAGAGACCAAAGGCCCTTCACAGAGATCCTTTTACAACCTTTGTCCTCTGTATTAACCCATAAACAGCAGCACGTCGACTTTACTCGTTCTATGTTTAATTCGTCAACGGTTTAGGTCAAACTCGTTCGACCTGTCGGGTCGACGTTTGAGGCCCCTGCAGAACCCATATGTGATGTTCCCTATTGCACCTGTCGGTCCACAATAGTAGCTTTATAATCTACTAATACTTATCTTCTCCCTGGCAGTGATCTGATATTAGGTACATGGACTGTCAAAAACCGTTGCATGTAATGCAAATATCACATCCAGGTTCTTCTGGGGAATAAACTACAGCGGGAAATATATATATATATATATATATGTATATATATATATATATATATATATATATATATATATATATATATATATATATATATAGATGGGGCTATAATAGGGCTTGGCAAAGAGTAAAAGTTTTAATCGCGATTAATCGCATAGTATTGGTGAGTTAACTCGCGATTAATCACACTTTTAAAATTATATTATTAAATAGAATGACACATTATCATTCACACCAAATTTACTTAACAAGCAAGAAATAGACCAAGGGACCTTGAGGGACTTTTATTGACTCACTCAGTGTTGGTTGAAGGTAAAACTTATGGAACACAGTAAGAGATTTAGGAATTGTAAACAGACTGTCACTTACTGCAATTGTAATCAGGCACTCATTGAATGTATTGAATGTAAAGTAAGTAAGTGGAACTAAAAACAACAATAATTTCTGATATGAATGTTGACATTCCTTGGGAAAAACCTTTCAAAATCAAAGTAATAAAAAGAAAGAAAAGAGAACGTGTGTTAATGCGTCCAATTTGTATTAATCGCTTTAAAATAAGATTGCGTTGTAACGCAACGTGTAATTAACGTGTTAGCTTGCTAAGGCCTAATATATATATATATATATATATATATATATATATATATATATATATATATATATATATACATATAATAACGTTTTGCATGTGTATTTTGTGTGCCGTCAAGATTACTGCAACACCAAACAAAAGGGAGCAAACACAACCTATTACCCACGAGCCACTCGCCGTATCCTGTTAATATTCACCTGATGGCCCACTGGAGAGGGGTAGAGCTCAGGTCCCCACCCAGCTGGTCCACGATGGCACCCTTAGACATGTAGTACCTGCCACAAAAAGAGAAGGATACAGAAGATGAATGGGTCACCGTCCACGGTATGACCTTTTCCAACCGTTATTATGGAGGTTTCCTCTGCCTTCGGTGCGCAGGTGTATTCTAGCGGTCCCTAGGTGGTGGTCATTTGTTCTGTGGTGCATCAGTGTTGGTGAGGCGAAAGGTCAGCGCTTTATTGTATTTCTGTAGTTATCGTTTTGCATTTAAATGATGCTGCAGACTTGTAGATTAACCTTTTAGTCTAGACTGTAACGGAAGTTAACATTTGAATCAACTGTATTATTAACAATAACTAAGTAGTGTGAGACTGAGGTCTAAACGACATGAACGTTGAAGCAATTTTAGAATGACATTACATCCACGTTGATGAGAAGTGCAGCATTTACTATAAGAGTATATTAATCACTCATATTTCCCCTTATCTTACTTGACCAGGTCTGAGCGGTTATTGATGGCAGCCCAGTGCAGGAGGGTGACGTTCTCCTTATCCGGCTGTCTGACGTCATATCCTGCCTCCACCAGCTCCTTACAGCGATCCAACACGCCAAACCTAGAACAAACACAGGCCATGAGCTGCCACGCCTTGGGCCTGTTTCAAGTAGCAGGTGGAAAGCACTTCAATCGATCACCGATTGATAGAACCTGAAAGATGCGTGCATACATGAGAGGATTCAAAAGCCATCATCAATCGCACCCTGAAAGCGGGATCGCTCAGGGAGCTCCCAAGCCGTCGTTAATATTTCAGTGATTCGATTGGTTGAAGCCTCAGACCTGATCTCTCATTTGCATAAGGTCACAACTGAAAGGCTGTCTCTGTGAAACTAGTGGAGGCCTATTTAGCGTTCGCCCGACTGTTCATTTTTAACTTGATGAGAATAACAAAAAGTGTGTCATAGTAGTACAAAGATTATTATTATTTATTTATTTTAGAAGACAAGTGACACTCTAATATACTATACAGCTTACTGTGGTGAAATACGTTGAACATGCGTCAATTTGCTCCATCCATTCCACTTTGTCTCTCCTAGGTATTGTGGGTGCATGGTTTTGTTTAGGAGGGATATGTATGCATACATGTGTTGTGTTGTGTTGTGTTTGTATACTGGCTGCTGGAACACCTACATTTCTCTGCTGAGATGAATAAAGTATATCTTATCTTACCTTATCTTATCTTAAAACAGTGCTTATTCAGTGTATTGGTCTTTTTCGGTTGATCCTCTTTTTCGGTTGAAAAACTAAAAAGCACTCACCGCTGAGAGTTTAGTGAACCAATTCTCATTCAACCTCAAAATGCATCAAATACAATACACTTGTCCTACTATTGTAGTTCTTGTTCTTGTCGAACAAGAACCTCTTTATAGGGGAAATATACCTGACATTTGTAAATACATGTAGTTTCTTCTAGTTTTAGAACAATGGCGACCTTTGACCTGCTGCACCCTCACACAGATTACTCAGTAGATGAGGCTCACTCTTCAGTTAGCTGTGGTATGCAGCACTATACTCACAGTAACCTGTTAAAGCACACAGTCAGCTAAGAGTGAGCCTTTCATAGTATTCTTGGGCTTCATTCACAAAGACACAGAAACAACACAGGTGTTCTGCAGGCAGAAACTACCACTGACATCTTCAGTCGAAATAGGAGGGGGATATAGTTTAATCTCTTCATACTGTAAGGCCAGTTTGACATTAAACAGGTGCCGTCTGACTGTAAATAATACACTATACCTTACGAGGTTCAATCTGTACACAATAATCTATACTTTACCAGGTTCAGCCCTACTGTATCTACATTATGAAGTGAACAGGGTCTGGTCTTACTGTGTGGCCTTGACGATATCCCAGTTGCTGCTCTCGTCCATGTGTGACCGGGGAGCAGTGTTGATCATGGTCGGGTCAGAGCTTTTGCCAAACTGTCCAGGGAAATTCATGCCGGGAAACGGTGGGCCATACCCGGGCATCCTGGGCCCGTGACTGTGTGAGTGACCCCGTCCGTGACTATGTCCACACTCACCACCGTGGTTGTGACCCTGGAAGAAATAAAGAGCACTAATTCATTAATATGTGACACTAAACAGTAAATCGTTTCTGAATATAAGCATGTTTACTAGGTATTGCAAAACACTGTAATGCAATTTATATTGTGCCTATTCAATGGCAGGCTATCTAATATGTACCTAATATCAGATCACTGCCAGGGACTGGTTAGGAGAAGATAATTTTTAGTAGATTATAAAGCTATGTGAACTACTGTGGACAGACAGATGCATGAGGGAAAATCACTTCCGGGGTTCTGATCTGGTTGATGACAGGTTGAACGAGTATGACCCAAACCGTAGAAGAATTAAACATAAAACGAACCAAGTCGACCCTGTTGCTGTTTATGGGTCATTTCAGAAAAACAAAAGGGTGTAAAAGTATGCATACGAGGTGTCTTGAGTCTCTGAGCCTGTTGAAGATGCTGACTGGCGCGTCTCAGGTGCACAGGTCGGCTAGCGTCTGAGCTAGCTGCTAGCTCACAGTGTGCTAAACAGAGACACGCAGACACGCAGTATCCACCTTATCACTGCAAAACCACGTATTTAGTCAATACAACATAACGACTCGATGATAACTCACATTTTTATCTTCGTTCCAGTCCATAATGTGGAGAAGAGGAGTTCCTTCTCAGCATCAGCGCGGACTTACTTCCCTGGTCTTTCACAATAAAAGTTCGGCGCCACATAATGCACATTCTCGGGAACTGTTGAAAAACACAAGGACCGTACACAGTATAGTAGATGGACATGAATATATAAATATCAGACAGAATTTGTCTACTTATTGGTGTATTTCCTGGGTTTTATTTTAATACTAGAATATGTTTTTTTATTGATTTTTTAGCGAAGTCAACGTAGACATACCTGCAACATCAGTGCGCATTGTGCACGTCCCTGATGTGTCAGCCTATTGAGGAGCCTTCAGTTTCACTTTCTCTTTCCTGCATTTTGTTACCTGAATGGGCTGTCTCTCATGACCCCTGGGGGGTTGCAGTACAGGTGATTGGTCGACTGGACAGAGCAAAGCATTTTTCCATTCCCGAAATCCAGAATCAATCTCATATATGGTCCCTGGGGTAGGAGAGGTATCAGATATTAAAGGAACATACACTACACCTGTTCTCAGCCAAAAGGCAGATCTGTATGTAAGACAATTTGGGGTGACTGATAATGCATCATAATCATGACAAAAACAGAACTTAACGTTTAAGCTCTTCCTAGAACTTGACATTCAAGTTCTATGTATTGTTTTAATTGATATTTGATTTTTTGTAACCCACTGTTCTTATCATGCCTCCAGATGGGTTGGTTTGAGGGGTCTCATACAGCTTTGGTCGTGGACCACATTGAGCTGACTGGAAGCTTGCAGTTCCAAGCGACCATCAGCAGAGGGCGCCACCATTCAGTGGACGATAAGAGACAGGATATCTTGAAGAAAGCGGAATTCAGGCCAACAAAAGCGTTTCAAATGAGCACTGATACATTGCACAAATTCACTTGTTCGTCATCGCATGGAGAACACAGGTTTCCTTTGCGACAATATGTAATTTACATTGTAATGAGGCATCTGTTTTTTCTTTTTTTTTTATATGATATAAAACTAAATATGATGCTTCCTCCATGAGCAGTCCTCACTATTCACGGATGACAATACTTGTGCACATGCTGGCATTGTGTTGCATCATTTAGGGTGACAGTTTAGCTGCAAATGTTACGTCATATTTATTTTTGCAACAGATAGGACTTCAATTAGGCTACCATGTCAGAACTGGAAACATTGTGCAATACTTTTTATGCATCGTTTATTTTATTCATGAGGCTGATCATTTATGCACACGATGTGATTTTAACAGAAATAAATAGTACATATTTTAAATCTGAATATAGTTACCAGCCTTGGAACCAGAATAATCTGTGAGATCATGTTGGCCTTGCAATGTCAGACTATAGATAGAACAACACTTGAAAATTAAAATTAAATGTGGGGAGTTCCCATACCTGTTTATTCAAAAAAAGTAATTCAAGAATGATTTCAATGTGGTAAGCCTTATAATGCTTTATTTGTTTAATATCTCCAGCTTTGGTACTTGTGAAACGTGTGTGTGTGTGTGTGTGTGTGTGTGTGTGTGTGTGTGTGTGTGTGTGTGTGTGTGTGTGTGTGTGTGTGTGTGTGTGTGTGTGTGTGTGTGTGTGTGTGTGTGTGTGTGTGTGTGTGTGTCTGAACAGTAGAGCGGCCCGCCAAGAAGAAACCATATGGACAATTGGTCAAGGAACGACACAATACCAAGCTTTAATGAGTCACCCAGGCCTGCGCCGAAAGAAAAGAAAGACACTATAAAGGAGCACTTTAGGTTAGCCCAACGAAATACCCACATTGTACTCATTCATGTGGACTAAGTGAATCAGGAAGTGGAGCCGTCCAGTGAAAACATGAAAAGTGCTTGTGTGTTTCACCTCCGAGCAGGCCCGTGCTGCCGTATGAATGGACTTCACACAACCACTTCCAATCCCTTTATTTAACCCCCGACAAAAGCTGCTCCGGAATGTTCTATTATTACATGATATATATAACCCAGACGTGTCGGAATAGGGGGGGAGGAGTGGGTTAACTCACCTTCAGATCCTAAATCCCATTATCCGCCCTCGTACGAGGGGAGTGTTCTGATAATGAGGAATATTGCGGGCACACTAAATGGCTGCCTGGCGCTCTTCGTGGCACACTTTACACAGGATCTCCGGAGATGCTCGCTAAGATATGAAAGTGAGAAGGGGCGCAGCTGATAGAAGTTCATTATAGTAATAAAGTGCGTGTCGCCCCCGGGGCCTACTGTCGCCGCTCTGCCTGTTGTGATTTCAAGATGCAAAAAATCAAATGAGGAGGAGGAGGGACTTGATTTGTCTTCGCGGGCAGCGCAGTGTGTGTTTGCCGGGTGCCTCGGCGCATGCAGGAGGGTGTGAGGTCTAATCACTGTAATGGGTGTCGAGGGGGAGCACAGCCTCACCTGCCTGGGATCCGTAGGAAGGAGAATGCATGGCTGAGCTGCAGTGCTGAGGCCTGTGTTCCAAGTGGGTGTGGTTCCTGGTGTTTCTTTCATATTAAACCCCCAGAAAGATTTTCTGCTTTATGCTTAGGATGCTGCTTCAAATCTGTCCACAATTTGAAGTTTAATGCAGAAAGGTTATATTTACAAAAGTTATATATTATTTGATATGGAGGATACAGATAAAGGCATGTTGTTCCAGAGACTTCAAAGAAGACAGCGGAAGAGCAAGACTCTCTGTTGTTATTATAATCCCCCCAAACCCCTCCCTCTGTCTCCATGTCTCCGGAGAATCAATGGCAGGGTCACAGTCTGCACTTGAACCAGGACACCAATGGGAGGCGGGTTCAGCGGCGGCTGGCCTTGAAGCACACCAGCCAGGCGAGAGCGAGGGTCAGAGACCCAAGCCCCTTCTGACCTCTCAAGCACTGGATCTGGGGTGTGGGGGGGTGGGGGGGGTGGGGGGGAGGCTGCTTGGGTAATTTAACAACATGTGAGCTCTTGCTCACACAGACAAACACACACACACACGCACACACACGCAGGCACGCACTTCATTGTCAGCATGCACGTAGGCGCGCACACAAAACACACACACACACACACACACACACAAACTCATACACATACACTCTACTGGTAATAACACAAATGCAGACAAGAAAGCAAGTAAATCAATCAATTGACGATATTGATCCAATATCTAACTCATGATATTCTCAAAGAACAATAAATAAATCTCGATGAATAAATCTTCCAAGGTTTCAAACGACTCCGTGGAGCGCGGCTGTGTGCTGGGCTGTCGTCGTGAGGGGCCGTGCGGTGTGTGTGGTTGGGGGGGTCGTGCAGTGTGGTGGGGGGGGGGGGGGGGGGTTGGCTGTCTGCTCCCGCAGCCTGCCAATGCACCAGTCTTCCCTATCTCTGAGGAGCAGTGCCAGCAGCAGCGGCTCTGGGGGAGGGGGGCAAGGGAGTGGGCGAGGGTCTGTGTGTGTGTGTGGTGTGTGTGTGTGTGTGTGTGTGTGTGTGGGGGGGGGGGAGGTTGTGGAGATGGACACCAACACAAAAAGGGCAGCAGGGTGATAATCCCGCCTAATGCCCCCTGTCTGCGGACGCGTCCCGCCCGCCCGCCACGCAGATGGAGGGCACTCATGCAAAAGGTTGCTTTGGTTGATCCAGAGCACCCACCCGAGGGAGGGGGGAGAGTGGGGAGGGAGGGGGAGGGAGGGGGGGAGGGGAAGGAGGGGAGGGAGGGGAGGAGGGAGGGGAGGAGGGAGTGAAGGGGAGGGGAGGAGGTGGCCGCCCTCTCCCGGCCTGCCTGTCTCGATCGCCCACCGCGGCCCCGAACCACTGGTGTGTGAGTGGCAAGCGGGGGCCACGGAGCAGGAGGCTATACGGCTGAATCAGCAGGGCTCGCCCGCTGGGCCGTCCCACACTCATGCATTATATAACAGCGGCAGCCTCTGTGGGGCGTGCAAGAGGGAGAGAGGGAGAGAGAGAGAGAGAGAGAGAGAGAGAGAGAGAGAGAGAGAGAGAGAGAGACAGAGACAGAGACAGAGAGAGAGAGAGAGAGAGAGAGAGAGAGAGAGAGAGAGACAGAGAGAGAGAGAGAGAGAGGGAGAGAGAGAGAGAGAGAGAGAGAGAGAGAGACAGGGAACTCCGGACAGGGTTTGGTGCTTGTATTCCTGTTGTTTGGTCGTGAGGACTCTCACTCACCTTAATCACAAACACCCTGCCTTTCCCTCCACCCTACCCCTCCCTCATCCCCGTCTACCCCACCTTTTCCCTCCATCCCTTCAAACCGGCCGCCAAACCTCCGCCCCAACGCGAACCCCGACAAATGAAGCGTGTTTCGGTCGCACCCCCCCCCCCGGCGTCCCCTGAGCAGTGAAGCCCCCTGACGCCGTCCACTGAGGGGTAAGCCCCCCCCCCTCCATCGAAAGTGTTTATGGTGGACGGCGAACCCCCAGACGAAACCTCCCTTTTCAACACGCGACACCGACTGCATCAGAGCCTTACGAAGGGACAGAACCAAACACAAGCCGTGTCTGTTTGCCGCGATTCCGGAGGATGCTGGAGTTGCACGCGGCACATGTGTTCTTTCCCTCAAAGTAGCCCTGCAGCGATGCCTAATCCGCCGCTCAGGAGGTTCAAATGACTCCAACGAGATGAACCGACGCTTTAGCCCAGGGATGGCTCTCAGGGGTCGGTAATCGCGGTGAATGGATGGTGTTCAAGCTGTGATTTGTTTATCTACTGACACCGTGTCTGCGGAGGACCACCTGCTCCCCCCCTGATAAACACCGCCACAGAGCCGAGCCACCGTCCAGACAAACTCAAACCTGGCCCCCGTTTCTTAAATGATGCATCAGACGATAAGACCACTCAGGGCTGGCTGGCTAAGAAGTTTGTTTGTTTGTTGGCTTCTTGACTGTACATACAAGCATACAACAACTCCCATGTTTTTAGGCACATACACACACACACACACACACACACACACACACACACACACACACACACACACACACACACACACACACACACACACACACACAAACACACACACACACACACACACACACACACACACACACACACACACACACACACACACACGCACACACACACACACAAATGCTCCCAGAGGGCAACAATAAACCTGACAAACACTTTTCCCTCAATCTCAAGATAAAAATAAGAAATGAGTGACCTTGTCACAGTGGCTTGATGTCAGGGGAGATATATAACTTCTGAAAGGTGTGTGTGTGTGTGTGTGTGTGTGTGTGTGTGTGTGTGTGTGTGTGTGTGTGTGTGTGTGTGTGTGTGTGTGTGTGTGTGTGTGTGTGTGTGTGTGTGTGTGTGTGTGCGTGCGTGCGTGCGTGCGTGTGTGTGTGTGTGTGTGTGTGTGTGTGCGTGTGTGCGTGTGTGTGTGTGAGGGTCTGTGTGAGGGTCTCTGTGTGTGTGCGTTTGCTTTTGTTTGTGTGTGTATGTGTTTGTGTGTTTGTGGGGGGCAGACAGCGTGTCCTTGATAAGGAACTCATCTCCACCCTGGGCGGCGTGCCTGTGGCCTGCCGCGTGTCCCGGCTCTTTATGGCCGATCGAAGCCTCAGGTTTATGGCTCCGGGGCTGTCGGCCGTCTGATAAAGGGCCCGATACATAACACAGGAGTAATAACACAGGGCACGCCGATCGATAGCCACAGAGGCCGCTTGACCCGTGCTTTAAAAATGACAAACCTCCGCACTGCTTCCAATCGCTGCTACAACTTCTCAACCTCACTGATGAACATAGGTATGGAACTGTGTGAATTTGTGTGTCTGTGCATGCATGCTTATCTTTGTGCATGCATGCGTACGTGCGTGCGTGCACGGTGTGCTTATGTGTATGCGTGGATGTGTGTGAGTGTTTGCGTGTGCGTGCGTGTGTGTTTGTTGGTGGGTATGCATGCATACACGCATGCCTTTTCTGGTTGCATGCATGCATATATGGGTGGCATGTGTGCGTAGGGGTTGAGTGTACGTGTTTGTGTCTGCGCGTCTGCTTGCCTGTGTGTGTGAGTGTGAGAGGAGAGCTCCAGTTTCAGTTTCAATCTCTAAAGGCCATGCTGGCAGTGGGAGTCTTGTAAGTAGAGACAGGGGCTTCACCTGTGAAAAGAGGCTTTTGTGGAGCAGACTCCTGTTTCCTGGCAGATAAAGCACATCTGCTCCGGCCAAGAGATAACACCGAGCATAAACACTGGGCCTCTCCCCGTTTCTCCCTCATTTTCTCCCCCTTGCATAAATACAAACATATAGACTCTACCTCGGTCTTCCCCTAATTGCATTACAACTAAATCTGAACAGAGACAAACACTCGAACCCTTTCCTCAAAGCCCGTCTTGTGGCTACACGGGTCTGCCTGGTCTCCCTTTCATCTCTTCCTACTCGTTCAGTTCCTACACCGTCGTATTCCCCTGTCTCTCATTTCATTCTGAAGATCGATTCTCTTCTCCAGTGGCTCGTCTACGGCTAGTCTACGGTGTATGTGTGTGTGTGTGT
>NC_079425.1:3324334-3327046 GCF_026213295.1 Gadus chalcogrammus
AAGGAGTTCAGCTCTGCTGTTCTCTGAGGCTCTCCGTCTTCCTGAGCCAAGAGCTCCTCCTCCGCAGTCTTTGGCTTTATGCAGATATCTGAAGAATAAATAGAATAAATGTATAAACATAGAAAAAAAAAACTTGCGTATGTGAGTGTTTGTGCATGTGTGTGTGTGTATGTGTCTGTGTGTGTGTGTGTGTGTGTGTGTGTGTGTGTGTGTGTGTGTGTGTGTGTGTGTGTGTGTGTGTGTGTGTGTGTGTGTGTGTGTGTGTGTGTGTGTGTGTGTGTGTGTGTGTGTGTGTGTTTGTGTGTGTGTGTGTGTTAGATGGGCCATTAATTGGTCCAAGAAAAACAATGTAATAAATTAATAGCTAATGCCGTTATTGAATATTGACTCTTTCTAAGATATTACATTTTTTACAATGGAAGTCAATCTCTTTATTCCAGCTAAAACCAGATGAAAACCTATGAACAAGACTCCAAAGGACCTTATTTTCAGACTGTAGTAAGAAAACAGGGGAGTCTGGGAAACATTCATGTCCCAAAAAGTAATCAAAAAGCATTTTAGTTTTCCCTTCCCATTTGTAAATGCAAATGGACATACAAGCACAAAGCTCATCTGTAGCAAGAGTTGCTGCATACTGGAAATGTGCTGCCCCAAAAATACACAAAAAACCCATCTGAGCAAATATAAACTAATCATGGAAACTTTGTTCTTCCCAGTTCCAAAGAGAAGTCATTAAAAGTGTGGTCTCTGAAGCTAGTTCACAGGGAAACAAATGTTTATGCACAATAACGTTTTTGATATGGTTCAGAATGAAAAAATCCAAACCTATCCTCATTCTGGTTGCCATTTTCAGGCTCACTTATAAAAGATTGCCATGCATTGCGAGAACATTTCAGAACAACCAGAGTGAGCTGAAACTTTGAGAAGAACATACCGAATGATAAACTGTAAAGAACCAATGCATTGGATCCAGTTCTCCTGGTTCGGAGTCTGCCCAGCCTAGTCAAGATTTAGGCGGAGAGACGTTCTTTCATGGAGGCCAAACCTCCTCACGCTACCTGTAGATTGGGGTACCCACACGTGACCCTGTGACCCTAAAGATGTGGTTCCAAACTCAGCGAAAAGCAGTTATTAATCAGAAATGAATAGAGCACCAGGCTTTCTGTCTTTCTTGGACTCTGGCTAGACTTGTTTGTCTCCTGAGGTCTAAAACATGGATCCGCTGTGAGGAGCATGTGTTTGGTTGTAGTTCAGCATGTGGTCATAGAGAGGAAGACCACAGCATCATCATCACCTAGCACAACGATTATGCCTTTCCGATTGTAAATGTAACAATGTCACCCGTGAGCAATTAAGTTGTCACAATTTAATGATCGGTTAACCAGTGTTCTTGATCAATTTATAATTAATCAGTTGTAGAAAATAACTGTAATAACTGTAATTAAGCTTATATTTCAAATTGAACACAACAAATCAATGTTGTGCTCAGCTACACAGCAGGCGAAGGGAGGAAGAGTAGAGAAGGAGATAAGGACATGGATGGACCTTCACACATCACTGTAATGTGGTTTATAGGACAAAAACATCCAGGTCATTGTTCCAGGTCCATCAGTGAATCCACTGGTGGGATTTGTGGTTTGCTGGCATGCTTGGGGTCAAGCAATGTTTAGGATGAAAACAAGGAAGAATTATCTACTCTATAGCAAATGTGAGGTAAATGTACACTGTGTTGCGCTGATAACTAGCATGTAGGACTGGTTTTCTGTTTCATTTTTCATGGTCTAAGGACACATGGATTCTTGGATTCAACAAAAGACGTGATGGACATGAAAGGAAGACTTATTTTTGAAAAGAGACAGGCAACAAAGAAGAAGGTCGATACTGTTGTAAATGATTCATACACAAAGCTATCCATGCCATGCTTCACAAAATATACTATATTCCAATATATTTTACATATTTACATTTTAATCAAAGCTAGTTTACATTACTATGAACACTTCCAGTCATGAAAATGTAATAATAATTTAGAAACATGTATATTGATGTACAGTGATTTATATAAATAAAAACTGTTGGTATATGGATCTGGGAGTGTGGGGAGGTAAGGGGAGACCGTGGAATGTACAGGCCTGTTAGGAAGAAAAACATTTCCAATCCATTTAACTTTTGCCAAATGAGTCTATAGACTACAATAACACCACCAGCAGAGGAATTAAGACCATCTTAACACGACACACACTGGCACCAGGGTTCAGTCCTCCCTCTCCCTCTCACACACACACACACACACACACACACACACACACACACACACACACACACACACACACACACACACACACACACACACACACACACACACACACACACACACACGCACGCACACATACATAATCAGTGCTCAGTTTGGAAGAAATATGTCTCACCCCATATCCATCTACATAAATCCTTGCTAATCAAACACACACACACACACACACACACACACACACACACACACACACACACACACACACACACACACACACACACACACACACACACACACACACATTGAAATATGCAGCCACCATGGGTAAGGCTAATGAATACGGTTCACAATTTGGTGTTAAATCACTGACATGAGAGGAGTAGAGTAGGGAGAGCGAGGGAGGGAGAGAGAGGGAGGGAGAGAGAGGGTGGTAGAGAGAGGGAGGGAGAGAGAGGGTG
>NC_079425.1:3327146-3329646 GCF_026213295.1 Gadus chalcogrammus
AATATACCTTCCATGCTAGTGCATTTGTTAGCCCGCGCACAAAGATTAATGACATCCCGCTCTCATAAAGGAGAGATTGTTTCCTCTGCGCCTCTGACACACAGGTTATAGTGTGTGTGTGTGTGTGTGTGTGTGTGTGTGTGTGTGTGTGTGTGTGTGTGTGTGTGTGTGTGTGTGTGTGTGTGTGTGTGTGTGTGTGTGTGTCTGTGTGTGTCTGCCTTGTGTGTCTGTGTGTGTGTACCTTGTGTGTGCCTTGTGTGTTTGTGTGCCGAGTGAGTATGCTTTGTGAGTTAGTGTCTTGCATGTGTGTGTGTGTGTCGCACTGTGTGCGCGTGTGTGTGTACGTGCGCGTGTGTGTGTATGTGCGCTTGTTTTCACGAGTACAGCTATTTCTATGCGAGTAGGAGGGAAGTGTTGAGCAGAATGTATATTAAAAAAGGTGATAGTTTCACACCGTCTTCCTCCATTCGTGTACACTTGTGTGCACGGCTGAGTACGCGTGCGCACGTGTGAGTGTGCGTGCGTGCACGTGTGTGTGTGTGTGGACGTGCGAGCGCAGCGTTTGTCCCTTTTGATCAGAATATATATTAGTCCCGTTGTTGCCTTGACGCTGGCCATCTGGAGCACGTCGCCGTGGTAACAAAGGGGATGCATCCGAGGGCGGGCACAGTGGGAAGTCATTTGCCACCGGCCCCAAGATGGCAGAGAGTGGAAGATAACATACGAAATAAATGGGGGGAGAACAGAGGGCGAGAGAGCATCAACAAAGGGGGGGAAAAGAGAGAGAGAGAGAGAGAGAGAGAGAGAGAGAGAGAGAGAGAGAGAGAGAGAGAGAGAGAGAGAGAGAGAGAGCAGGCGACGACGGGACACAAACAAGCCCCCCCCCCCCCCCAACCACGATGAGACGATGTTGTTCAGTAGAATCAAAGTACATCAAAATAATCATTTCATCTCTTTTAGATATTCAAACGCACAGTGGAGACACACACACACACACGCGCACACACACACACACACATGCGCACACACACGCGCACACACACACACACACACACACACAAAAGAGGGGAGCAAAACAAAACTAGAAGAAGAAAGAGGAAAAAAATCCCAGCACAAAGGCTTAAGGCTTATAACCATGGTAACAGGGCCCTAACGATCCGGGGCTCACGGGGAGGGTGGGAGGTGATCAAACGGGGGGGGGGGGGGGGGGGGGGGCAGCGGCCCATCTGAGGTGAGTCCGAGGCAGCCCGTTCAGCCCTGCACGGCTAAACGTCAATATTCAATTAGGCCCGTGGACATCATTAGGAGGGGAGCAGAGCTCTCAGCGGGCTTGACCCGGCTCTTAACCCACATCCCTCTGCCTCCCCTTCTCCCCTCCTCTCTCCCTCTCCCTCTCCTTCTCTCTGCCTCTACTTCACTCTCCCTCTCCTTCTCTCTGCCTCTACTTCACTCTCCTTCTCCTTCTCTCTCTCTGCTTCACTCTGCCTCTACTTCACTCTGCCTCTACTTCACTCTCCCTCTCCTTCTCTCTCCTTCTCTCTCTCTACTTCACTCTCCCTCTCCTTCTCTCTCCTTCTCTCTCTCTACTTCACTCTCCCTCTCCTTCTCTCTGCCTCTACTTCACTCTCCCTCTCCTTCTCCTTCTCTCTCCCTGCTTCACTCTCCCCTCTCTCTGCCTCCCCGTCTCCTTCTTTCTCTTTCTCTTTCTCCTTCTCTCTATCCCTCCTCTTCGCTCTCTCTCCCCCTCCCCTTCTCTCTCGCTTTCCTTCCTCTTCACATCTCTCTCCCTCTCATTCTCTCTCTCCCTCTTCTTCTCTCTCTCTCTACCTCTACTTCTCGCTTCCTCCCTCCCTCCCTCTCCTTCTCTCCCTCCCACAAAGTGCAGCCTCCATTCCCTCCCAGTGCAGTGTGTGTCTGGAGAGGAGGGTGACTAATATAGTAATATAATAATATAGGCCAACATTATTATCCAATAATAATAATATGGGCTCTAAACGCTGCCTCCCTCTGCCAATCAAAAAACAACAAACCACAAAAACTCAAAACCTCCCGACTGAAACCTTACACTCTCTCAATCTAACACCTTTCGACCTGGCTGCCCCTGAATTGGATCTGTTAAATGCCTTTTCTCTATCCGCTGTCGAGGACCAGGAATACATTTCACAGTTTTTTCGCCCAAGGCAACCCCCAGTTCTCCTAAAACCCGTAACAGAGAGAACCATTAAGTGATGGGAGCTTCGGTGCAGCCTGAGACGTCTGCAGCCGAAGACGTCTCCCGTCGAGTTAATTCTTTGCAGAGCGACGTCGCAAAAGGTCAACGGCGAGCCCCTCACCGGAGAGCGTACGGTTAGCTGAGAGAGGCTTAGCGAGAAGACGCTCTCTTCTTGCATGCCGTATAATATGAAGGTTATCTGCAGGGCTTGGTGTCCACTCCATCCTCACAAGGGGACTGGAAACAGGCATTTTGGAGGAATAGAATTCTTATATTCTTCACACTCGT